>NW_027111176.1:673772-684515 GCF_000696795.3 Halyomorpha halys | reverse complement strand
TAATGTGTTGGAAGTTTAGACCGTTTGTCTAGTAAGTGCTGTAATAGTCGAAATCGACGTCCAGTTTCCTGTCTTTTCAGTCTTGTGTAAGGATTCCAGGTTAATCGGTTGTCCAGATGTAGTCCAAAGTAGCGGATCTGTTCGACAGGGGTAAGAGTAACATCATTAAATGAAACTGTAGGGCAGTCAGTAAGTTGTTTAGTTAGATAATTTAAAACGAAATAACAACAAGCAGTAAAAACTCATTTTTTGACAATGATGATATGACGTCTGTAATATTAGGTCTGTGGCTAAAAAATAATGTTTAGTGGGAGATATAATCACGAAGAATTAATTTTCAGGTATTGGAGTTTAAGAAACCACACTCATCAACAAGATTAGACACATTTCATTTTCGAGGATTTCTTCTCACTTTTCACCGCTGTGTCGGCAGAAAATGATTAATTAGTTATTATTATTTTATCTTCCTTCTTCACCACAGTGGTGACCATCTCCTTCAAATCATTTTAATTTTAAGATTCTATCCACTAGACCAAGAGATATCCAATAGGATAAAGAAGGCAAATGCAATATACTACCACTTCTGCAATATAGTTATAGGGAAGAGGGAGGCAGAGAAGAATGTTAAAGTACATACCTTCAAGGCTATGTACCTACCTACCCTCCTTTACGGAAGTGAAAGCTGGGTACTATTTGATAACCACCTAAGCAGAGTCACTGCAATGGAAATGAGATACCCACGGAGAGTGGCAGGCCGAACTAGGAGGGATCGCATACGAAATGAGAGGACAAGACAGGATGTTGGAACTGTCTCTATAAAGAATACCATTGAAAAGAGACAACTCAGATGGTTTGGATATCTCTGTCGGATGAGTGAAGACAGGGATCCAAGAACATATTTTGAGGCCAGACCAACAGAAAAACCCCCTTGAGGGAGACTCAGAATGGAACGGAAGGACTACATCTCCAGTGGGAGAGAAAAGAGGGAAACCTGGGATGTCATGAGGGTGCTGGCTCGGGATCGAGAGGTTTGGTTTGCTTGGACAGAGGCACCTCCACGTTGAAAGCCACTAAGGAGGAAGAGAAAGAAGAAGAAGTAGAACATTCTATCCTCACCACGTTTGCTGATTACACATGTGTGCTTGCTGTTAATGATAACCATTTAATTGCATCCCAAACTCTCCAATCCCATATCACATCCCTCGAAGAATGGCGTCGTAATTGGAGGATTAAAATAAATCCCAACAAATCACTTTTACCCTTCGTCGAAAACCTACAAACTGCCCAACAGTACCCATCAATAATGTTGCTCTTACCCCCTGTCGAACAGATCCACTACCTTGGAATACATTTGGACAAAAGACTAACCTGGAATCCTCACACAAGACTGAAATGACAAGAAACTGCACTTAGTAGACAAACAGGCTGAATTTCCAATTCATTACAAAAGACTGATCTACATGACTGTAATAAGGCCAATCTGGACATATGGAGTTGAGCTTTGGGGCTCCACTAAACCTTCGAATTCCTCTCGTATCCAATCCTTACAGTCCAAAATCCTACGTAAAATCCTCAATGCTCATTACTTTGGAAGGAGATCCGAACCTGATATCGCCTCTTCCATTATGAACCCGCTAACCACCCAAACCATAGTTTCTAACCTTGCTTCCTATTCCTGAAAATCCTCCGAGGTGCCTGAAAAGAAGATGGCCACAATACCTGCTAAGATAAAAACGTCATTACAGAGCTACCAATAGTTAGTTTTTCTGCACGCCTGTATCACTCGATTATAAACTTACATCAGATTTATTGAATGCATTATTATGTACAGTTGTAAATTTAAATTAAGATATAAAAAAAATGAAAAAAATTTAAGATTATTTTTTTTCTTAGGAAATTATTTATTTGTCAATTACTTTTTGGACTCATTTTATTTATTTACAAGCGTTTAACCTAATTTTATTTTTATTTTTTATTAATAACTAAACGTTTAATAATTAAATTACTTTAAAAAGAATCTTTCAAGAGCCTTCGGTTGAAAGTATCGAAGACAGAACTGTCAGGGAGCGAAAGTACTGTAAATCAAATACTCCATCTTGCAAGAGGCAACAAATGAATAGCAATTTTAATGCGTGTATAAACATTTTTTAATAGCTTTAATCGAGTGTGAAGCACAAAATGAAAAGGCTGTGATTGGAAATGTTTCTTTTAATGACCAATTAAAGGTTAATAGGGCCAAAGGTAATAAAAAAATTGCGTTTCCCTTCTTTTTTAGTCATCTTTTAATAATATTACAATTCGATGTTCATGTTGGGAAAGGATTAAAATAGATTTTTATTGCACAAATGAAAAAATGCTTTATTAATCAATTGAACAATATAATAATAATTTCTTTTAATTACAATGAAACTTCTATACAAAGGACATGGACAGAAAGAAAACTTATAGTACAAGAGTCCAAGAGGAGAAAAAAGGCAGTTATTTCACCCAATTTTTGATAACTAATGAAAACTATGTATAATTACTAGTAAAAATTGATGAGTCTGCCAAGTATAGGTAGGGGGAATAAAAAATGGCGGGTTTATCACAACGTTAAAATTAATAAATTTTTTATTCGGAGCTCTATATCTTTAGAACTACCAACAACAATAGAAAATCTAAGAAAGCATCATTTCTAGTAGTGTAAATTTGGTAAAATTTAAGCCCTAATAGAGCTATTTACGTTAAATAGTTCTGGAGATATAGCTTTTTAAATAGCAACATTTCATAAAAATGTTTTTTCGAACGTACTGAAATATGAGTAGTTAGTTAATTTATCTTGGAAAATCTATATCTCAGGAACTATGTGACGTACAGATGTATATTAGCACTCAATTTAAAACTAGTTTAACGGGCTATAAAGTAGTTAATGACAATTATTTTCGTAGGAGGAGTAGTTTTCATGAAATTTGCTAAAATAAATTGATTTATAGTTGTTCAGACAAATGTTTATGTGCCAAATTTATATTCATATGTGAATATCATAAAAACTACTTTCCCTATGAAGAAAAGTGTCATAAACTACTTTATATTAAGTTAAATTTTCTTTATTTTGATTGTTGGCAGACATCAGTACGTTGAATGATTTTTGAAATTAAAACCAAAACTGATGAGTCTGCCGAGTATAGATAGGGGGAATAAAAAATGGCGGCTGTTTCAAAGCTCCATATTAAAAATACCAACAACACTAAAAAATCTAAGAGAACATTATTTAAAGAAGAGTAAATTTGCTAAAATATGAGCCCTAATAGAGCTATTTACGTTTAATAGTTCTCGAGATAAAGGATTTAAAGATATTGTAACCCCCGCTTTCAGTGGACGCAGTCCAACCCCTTATATGTCATGTTGCAAAGGAAGTGCACCAATTACGTATTGTAAATTTAGATATGTATTAATATTGTTATCTATCTATTTAATAAAGGAGGTAAGAACGAAAACAAAATCTTCAAAGAGTAGTAGTTTTATGAAGAAGATTGTCAGAGTTGTGGTGAAGAGATAAACAAAAATAGTTTACTAAAAGCTATCAACTTAAACAGCCCTTATGAACCTCTACAAAGTGGGCCAAAGCGTCGAAAAATAAATAAATAACTATTTTTATTTATCTTTTGACTATTCTCTTCATAATTTATAATTATACAGTCAATTATTTATTATTTAATTTCTAGTTCTTCTGATAAATCTTTTAATTTTTGAAAAGCTATATATCAGAAATCATAGGCGTACATGTGTCTGGCAGCACTGAAAATAAAGGTAATTTAATTTACTATAAAGTAGTTTATGACACTTATCTTCGTAGGGGTAGTAGGTTTTATGATATTCGCATACGAATTTGGCAGGCTTATCAATTTTGTCTAGTAATTATACACAGTTTTCATTAAAGCAAATAACTGATTTTTTTCTCCTCTTGGGCTCTTGTACTATTGCATTAAAGATCAGAATGTATATTTCAGTATACTGTTTTATTTTTGGCAGACTTTTGCGAGAAATATTATAAATAAAATTTTTTGAAAACTTTTGAGATTGGAGTTGGTCAAATGCCACTTAAAGTCTCATTTGGAAAATTAGTACGGGGAAGTATTGCCATAGAAACATTATTTCGGAAACGGCTGAGTGGATTTTCCAGTTTCCAAAGATTTTTCAACTTTTCTTTAATATATAAACAACATTGGTCTGAAACTAGTGAGATTTAATTGAACTCAGATAAGATGGTATATAATGCTCACACCACACAGTATATCGATATTTTAGTAAATCGATTTCTAATTTATTTTGTTATCTGGACATAAGAGTTGAGCTTTGGGGTTCCACTAAACCATCAAATTCCTCCCGAATCCAATCCTTACAATCTAAAATCCTTAATGCTCCTTACTTTATCACAGTCATCCATCAGGACCTCAATATTCCATATGTTGCCGATTTGGCCGGAACCAGATATCAATGCTTTCATGATAAACTACACAACCATCCAAACCCTTTTGTTTCTAACCTGACTTCTCCTTCTAAGCTAATAATTCTGCTAGGCGTCTGAAAAGAAGATGGCCTCGAGATCTTCTCATCTAGAAATGTTATTGGAGTTCTATTAGTGGGTAGATTCTCCACATGTTTGTATCATGTCACTATGTCACCTACAGCAAATTTACTTGTTGTATATATGTGTATACAGTTGTAAATAACAATAAAAATTTATTTTGTATAACTTTCGTTTTAATAATAAAAATATAAATTCTAGTAATTGTATGAGAAGAGGTAACTAAGACACGACTGACTCGTGCACCACGCCGCTTCATGACCGAATATTCCGATACTCCGGATCGAAGACGCCGTGCACACTCACTACACGTACTTACGGTGTGACACCTACTACATTGATAAGATAACGATACCTTCCGCGTTTCCAATTGGCGTTTATATAATCCAATTTGCGTAATTAGCTATCATGTAGCGTAGGGGAAATCAATTTTTGGAAGGGCTGCTACGGGGGGGTATTAAGGTTTGTTTGAACGCACTAATTATAGCCACAGCCTGAGTAATTTGTGTCTAATATAACAAGAGGCAGGTGTAAATATTCAGATATTTCACCCCAATTTTTGATTACTTTAATGAAAACTATGTATAATTACTAGTCAAAACTGATTAGTCTACCAAGTATAGGTAGGGGGAATAAAAAAAATGGCGGCTGTTTCAAAACCTTTAAAAAAACAATTATTTTTCATTCGGAGCTCTATATCTTCAAAACTACCAACAATACTACAAAATCTAAGAGAACATTTTTTAAAGAAGAGTAAATTTGCTGAAATGTTATCCCTAAAAGATCTACTTACGTCCAATAGTTCTCCAGATATAGCTTTTTAAAAAGCAAAATTTCCTAAAAATGTACTGAAAGATTAGTAGTTAGTTAATTTATTTTGAAAAATCTATATCTCAGGAACTATATGACGAACATATGTCTATAAGCACTCAAATTAAAGCTAGTTTAATGGACAATAAAGAAGTTCATGACCTTTACCATCGTAGGAATAGTATTTTTCATGAAATTTGCTAAAAACAAAATTACAAAATGTAAATTTGTTGGAATTTTGAAAAAATATATCTCTAGACCCATAAGACGCACATATGTCTGTCAGCATTCAAAATAAACAAATCAGTAGTTAGTGAATTTATTTTGAACTCAATATTTTATGAATCATTCGCTGTACAGATATATATTAGCACTCAAATTAATGCTATTTTAATGATCAATAAAGTAGTTTATGACACTTATCTTCGTAGGAGTAGTACTTTTCATGATATTCGATAAAAGAAATTCACAAAATGTTGATTTCTAGTAGTTCCGACAAACATTTTGATTTATAAAAATATATATCTTAGGAGCCATAAGACGTACATACGTCCATTAGCACTCAAATTAAATCTAGTTTAAAGTACTATAAAATAGTTTATAACGTTTATCTTCGTAGGAGTAGTAGTTCTCATGACACTTGCATATGAATATGAATTTCCCATATCAAATGGTTTCTGAACGACTAGAAATCAATTCATTTTAACAAATATTATGAAAACTACTGCTCCTACAAAAGTAAGTGTGATTGACTACTATATATATATTTCTCAAACTAAATTTATTAACTACTAATTTTTCAGTTTTTTTTTGGACATGTTGTTAGCGTTTCAAAACAGCCTCCATTTTGTATTCCCCCTACCTATAATTGACAATTGAATCATCAATTTTGACTAGTAATTATTCATATTTTTCATTAAAGTAATCAAAAAGTGGGGTGAAGTAACTGTTGCTTAGGTAAATCTTCACACATCCTAAATCGAATCTGAAATCAACATTTTGTGAATTTATTTTGTCAAATGTCATCAAACATTACTATATATGTCTGGCAACACTCAAAATATACGTGGGGGGATAAAAGATGGCGGTTTGAAAAAACGTTAAAAATAATTAATTTTTCATTCGGATCTCTACTACAAAACTACCAGCAACAATAGAAAATCTAAGACAACATCATTTAAAGTAGAGTAAATTTTTTAAAATATGAGCCAACAAAAAATCAGTAATTTTTTAATTAATTTTGGACTAACTATACCTCGGGAACCACTATATGTACAGATGGCTATTTGTAATCGTATTAAAGCTAATTTAATGTACTATAAAGTATTTTATAATATTTATCTTTGTAGGCGAGGTAGTTTTTATGATATTTGACAAATTAATAAAATGTTGATTTCTAGTTGTTTGTATACAATTTTGGAAGTATGAATAAACATTTATCTCAGGATACTAAAGAATAATACTAAAAAGAAATATAAACCCCTCAACCACCCAAATCCACTTGTTTCTAACATTCTTCTCCTTCATTACCTAATAATCCTCCTAGGGGTCTGAAAAGAAGATGGCCTCGAGATCTTCTCTAGAAATGTTATTGGAGTTCTATCAGTAGGTAGATTCTCCACGTTTGTATCATGTCAATATGTCACCTACAGCAAATTTACTTGTATATATTTGTATACAGTTGTAAATTAGAATATATAAATTATTAAAAAAATAAATACATAAAAATATATATGATATTTATCTTCATATGGGAAAAATTTGTTATTATATTTCCGTACGAACATGAATTTTGCATTTCAATAAAAATGAAATTTCGTTCGAACAACTACAAATCAATTTATTTTAGTAATTTTTTTCACAATTAATATATCGTTAATCATTACTTATACACTCGTATTGTACTATGTCTGATTATTAAAAACATTTTTTAACGTTTTCTTTGTATAATTCTTGCTTCTACAATTGTATTTTTTAATCTTGTATTGGTATCAACTACTATGTACATTATTTATTGTTTTGTTATTATATTTTTTTTCTGAATTAAGATTGTTATTTCGTAAGGTTTTTAGCCCAGATGAAGGCCTGAAAATCCGATCGGAACATCGGCACAAATAAATAAGTTTAACTCATTACTCTGATCATCTTCTCATATCGAATCTACCGTCAATTATAAATACATCATAATGCAAAATAAAATTTGTTCAATTGCGCCTTAGAAACCTGATTCGTAAATATATTTGATTAGTTGTGTAAAAGCTTTAGTTATTACCCGTATAATAACTGAGCGTCAATTATCCGGACGTCAATTAACCGGACCGTCAATCACCTATACGATTTTTTTTTTTTATAAAACACTATTTTTATTAAGCTATTAGACGAGATGAGATGTATACAAGCAAGACCTCAATAAGCTCTTAGGGAGTGTTTCCTACAGATAGCGCATCAGCTTACGGGTTATTTCACAAGACTACCAAACCACCCCTCCACTGGGGTTGTTTTATTTTTTTTTTCTTCAAAGCTTTCTTATTGGATTTATTACAAATAGAACAGGGGTTCTTTCCGACCCTTTTGAACGACTCGAATAGTTAAAAACACTTACTCACTGCAAGTAACAATTTTCATTAAATTGTCGATCATGTTATTTAAATAGTGTTTTATAGTGAGAATGACCTCATTGCAATTTGATACTTTCTGTTTACAGTCAAACCTCCTTAGAACGGAGAGCCACTGATCCGACGGATTTGTCCCTTGCCGAGGAGTGTCCGCTGAGAAACAATTAAATAATTAATAATCTTTTGCGTTATTTTTAAATTAACCCTTTTGATATAGATTTTTCTTTTTTTCTCCATTAGTTATGAATAAAATTCATTAATATTTTTTATTTACATATTTTTTATTATTGCTAACAATACTGTTTATTTTTTTTTCAAATATAGAAAAATTAATGGTTCTTTGCAGGAAGTTATTTTTAAAAATTGGTCATTTTAATCATGTTAATTTATTTCAATGAGGATAAAACTTATTTTATATTAAAGACTACGTAATCGCTCAATAATTGATAAGACTCACCAAGTCTTATCAAAATCTTTAGCACTATTTTAGAGAAAATCGAAAAAATGATTCTATGAAGTTACACTTCCCATAGATCGTTTTTAGCAAACATCACATGTCACTCACTTTTTTGTAACAGACTATAAACCCAATATAAGGCCCACAATTAAATAAAAACTAAAAAATACCTAATTCTATAAATTAATTATACCATAATACTTTATAAGAGGACTTTGGAATGATAACTGAGGGAATAAATTCGATTAATACTATCATGGGTGTACCCAGAGGGGGCAGCTGCCCCCCAAGGATAGAAAAAAAATTGTTTACAAGCATATATTATTTGTAATGAATAATAAAGTACTGCGACAATTATATAGAATGTTTCAAAAATTTTGGTTTCATTCTTCTTTTCTGTGTTGTAAAATCACAACCTGATTGACTATTGCTTAATCTCCTAGTTTTGATCCTGGGCCGTCCTTTAATACTATATAATTTAATCAGTACGAATATTTCCCTCCTCTAAGACACAACCCCTGATGAAGACCTGAAACTCAGGTCGAAACGTCGGCATAAAATAAATAAATATGGTTTTGTTTATTTATGTTGTTCTTTGCTGACCGCACCCCCCGACAAACTTCTTCAAAGTATAATTTAATTAATTAATTAAATAGAAATTTAATAATAAATAATTTTAGACCTAATTAATTATATAAAATAATTATACGATAATACTTTTTAAGAGGACTTGGAGATAATGATTGAGGTAGAAAATTGTATTAATACTATCATTGGTCTACCCAGAGCGAGGTAGCTGCTAACCCCCTCCTTGGACTGAAAAAAAAATAATTAATTTACTAAAATATTTTTTTTTCAAACAAATACTAATTGTAATAAATAATAAATAAAGCTCTGTGACAATTATATATAATGTTCTTAAAATTTTGGTTTAATTTTCCTTTTCCGTGCTGAAATTTCACAACCAGATTGACAATGGATTGCAACCCCTAGTTTTGATTCTGGATACTTCCTTGAATACTATATGCATCTTTATGCGCATTTTTTCTTCATGAACAACTTATGAAATAGAAATTTATCAATGAATAATTTTATAATTAATTGATTACATTAATGAGACGATAGTACTGTATAAAGGGACTTGAGAATGATCATTAGGGGAGCAAATTGTACAAATACTATGATGGGCGTACCCAGTGGGGGGCAAGAGAGGGCATCTGTCCCTCTAGGAGAGAAAACAAGTTATTAATATTAAAAAAAAAATTTTTTTTCAAGCATACGTTATTTATAATAACTAATAAAGTACTGCTACAATTATGTATAATGTTCTTAAAATTTTGTTTTAATTCTCCTTGTCGGTGCTGAAATGTCATAACCTTATTGACTATGGCTTACTCTCCTAGTTTTGATTCTTCGTAGGCCCTTGAATTCTATATACATCTGTAGGAATCGCAGGGAATGAACTAGCCGATCACGCTGCAAGAGAAGAACTCGCGCTTCCTGGACGGGATAAAGTAATTTTAACTCCATCAGAAATGAGCAAAGCTCTTGAAAAGGAAGTCAAATATAAATGGCAATCTTTGTGGAACGAAAACCCAATGAATAAATTAAAAATTATTAAAAAGGATGTCAAGCCCTGGGGTACCTCCAGTCGCAAATGCCGTAGAGAGGAAGTTGTACTGACTAGGCTGAGAATAGGTCACACGAGGCTCATCCACTCCTATCTTATTTTTAAAAAAACGCCTCCGAACTGCCAGTATTGCAACAACAATTTGACAATAAGCCATGTTTTCCAACAATGCCCATATTTCATACCACACCATAATAGCTTAAGACTAAACACCATATATTTCAAAAACTCTCGAATATGATGATAAAAGAATAGAATTATTGTTTCAGTTTTTAAAATCAAAACATTTACTGACAAAAATATTACATTGAACGGAAGAAAAAAAAATTAGATAATAGATAATCAAATTAAAAAATAAATAAAATTAAACAAATATAGGCAAAATTAAATAAAATATAAATGGCTTAGATGACCAATGAAGTTTGGCGCCATTAAACAAACATCTAAACATATCTTTTCACATTTTTTCTTAATGAACAACTTATCAATTAGAAATTCAATAATAAATAATTGTAGACCTAATTAATTATATTTAAATTAGTTAATCGATAATACTTTATAAGAGGACTTAGAGAAGATTGAGCGAGCGATCTTTGAACGTGGGTGGGAGTAGAGGAGATGAAAAAGTTCGGCGCTGGGGCTAGAGATGGCGCCACCTCCAGAC
>NW_027111176.1:672085-673247 GCF_000696795.3 Halyomorpha halys | reverse complement strand
ATAAGAAACAATTTTTTTTATTTTTTTATTTATTCATTGATATTTACAACTGTATAAAAAATACAACAAGTAAATTTGATCATAATGACATAATGATAATGATATTATACAGCATGTAGAGAAACTACACAGTAGTAGAACTCTAAAAACAGTTTACAATATAAGGTCACGAGGCCATCTTCTTGAAACAATTAATATATATATTTTTTATATATTGTCAACAGATTTTCGTTGTTAATTCTCTGGCGGGATACATTTTTAATGATTAGTTGAAAAGGTTAGGAAAAAACTTTTTATTCTGATTAAGCATACATTTTTTAACCCATTCCAGACAAAAAATATTTTTTAAACCATCCACAGAATCCAAAATTTTGTGTGCATTATATCAACAATTTTTGATTAAAAAAAATATAGAATATATTACGTATTTTCCTAGGGGTAATCGTTTTTATGGTATTCGTATATGAATAAGAATTAGCTTTTATTTGAGTTTTGATAGACATTTATACATCGAATTGCTTTCTAAAAATAAATTCACTAATTACTACTTTTTCAGAGCATTTTTTATGAAGTTGCTTTTTTAAAAAGCTATATCTAGAGAACTATTGAACGCAAATAGTGATATATATCAGGAATCATTATATGTGTAGATGTCTATTTGCACTTACGCTAAAGCTAGTTTAATGTACTATAAAGTATATATTGTAATGTTTGATTGTTTAGCAATATAAATTTACAAAATGTTGCTTTCCAATTTTCCGGTTACCATTTAGGAAGATAGAAGATATTGACCTAAACAACAGTTACTTCACCCCACTTTTTGATTACTTTAATGAAAACTATGAATAATTACTAGTCAAAATTGATGATTCTTGTCAAGTATATGCAGGGCGAATACAAAATGGCGGCTGTTTTGGAACGTTAAAAAAAAATTAACGATTAGAAATCAATTCATTTTAACAAATATCATGAAAATTACTTGTCCTACAGAAAAAAGTTGGATAGACTAGTTCGTCTAATAAAAAAAAAAAAAAAAAATTGTACGTCTAATAATTCCTTAATTGATATGTCAAATGATTAATGAAATATAGTTTTCTCATAATGAATTCACTAACAACTGAATTTTCGTTATTTTCTCATGAAATGTTGCTAAAAATATATA
>NW_027111176.1:665697-672011 GCF_000696795.3 Halyomorpha halys | reverse complement strand
ACAAAATGTTGATTTCAGATTCAATTTAGGATGTGTGAAGATATTTACCTAAAAAACAGTAACTTCACTCCACTTTTTGATTACTTTAATGAAAATTATGAATAATTACTAGTCAAAATTGATAATTTTTGTCAAGTATAGGTAGGGAATATATAATGGCGGCTGTTTCGAAACGCTAAAAAAAAAAATTAATTTTTTATTCAGAGTTCTGTATCATTAAAACTACCAATAACACTAGAAAACCTGCTATTTGGTATAAATAGATTTATAGTTGTTCGGACAATAAGTTTGATTTATGAAAAACTTCATTTCAGAAAACATTTGACGTACAGATGTCTGCCAGCACTCAAATTAAAGCTAGTTAAATTTACTACAAAATAGTTTATTATGTTTATCTTTGTAGGAGTAGTAGTTTTTATGATATTTGAAAAAAAAAACTCACAAAATGTTAATTTCTAGTTATTCGTATAAAATGTTGAATTTTTGAAAAAATATATCTCTAGATCCATAAGACGCACATATGTCTGCCAACACTCAAAATATACGTGGGGGGATAAAAGATGGCGGTTTGAAAAAACGTTAAAAATGATTACTTTTTCATTCGGCTCTATATCTTTAAAAATACCAGCAACAATAGAAAATCTAAGTGAACATTATTTAAAGAAGAGTAAATTTGCTGAAATATGAGCCTTAATATTTACGTTCAATAGTTTCCGAGGTAATTTATTTTTTTTTCAAAAACTATATTTCATCTATCATTAGCCGTACAAATTTTTTTTTCTTATACACGAACTAGTCTATCACACTTTTTTTTGTAGGACCAGTAATTTTCATGATATTTGTTAAAATGAATTGATTTCTAGTCGTTCAGAAAACATTTGATATGGAAAATTCATATTCATATGCAAGTATGATAATAGCTACTACTCCTACGAAGATAAACATTATAAACTATTTTATAGTACTTTAAACTAGCTTTAATTTGAGTGCTAATAGGCGTCTGAACGTTTTATGGCTCCTAAGATATATATTTTTATAAATCATAATGTTTGTCGGAACTACTAGAAATCAACATTTTGTGAATTTCTTTTATTGAATATCATGAAAACTACTACTCCTACGAAGATAAGTGTCATAAACTACTTTATTGCTCATTAAACTAGCATTAATTTGAGTGCTAATAGACATCTGTACGTTCCTTAGATACATTTTTTCAAAAATCAAAAAATTTTATTTTTTAATTAATTTTAGAAATTAGCAGTTTTTGAATTTTATTTTGTCAATTTCCTTTATTTTGAATGTGGCAGATATATGTGCGTCTTATGGGTCTAGAGATATTATTTTCAAAATTCCAACAAATTAACATTTTGTAATTTTGTTTTTATCAAATATCATGTAAGCTACTATTCCTACGAAGGTAAAGGTCATAAACTACTTTATAGTACATTAAATTAGCTTTAATTTAAGTGCTAATAGACATGTATACGTCACATAGTTCCTGAGATATAAATTTCTCAAAAAAAAGTAACTAACTACTAATCTTTCTGTAGATTTTTAAGAAATTTTGCTCTATTTGAGATCATATTTTAGTAAATTTACTCTACTTTAAATAATGGTTTTTCAGGTTTTCTAGTATTGTCGGTAGTTTTAAAGATATAGAGCTCCGAATGAAAAATTAATATTTTTTTATTAATTAATTTTTATATTAAATGAAATAGCCGCCATTTTTTATTTCCCCAACCTATACTTGGCAGACTTATCGGTTTAGACTAGTAATTATACATAGTTTTCTTTAAAGTAATAAAAAATTGGGGTGAAAAAAATGCATTTTTTTTCTCCCCAGCTCTTATACTATATACATATATATATGTGTATATTCACGAGTATATGTTGTTGTTGCCGATTTCTTATATCATTTATTATTTTTACGAAACTAGCTTAACATGTGAGTAAAACTGTGCTACTTTTATTTAAATAGTAGTTATTTTATTTGAAAGAGTTGCGTAGTTGCTTTGGAAATTAAGGATATAAAAGGACAAAATTAGAATAAAAAAAAAAATCAATTTGAAGAAAAGCTTTTAAAGATGTTTAGAGGCAGCCATAAAATAAATGCCTTTGAAGGAAAATTGCTTGGTTTAAACCAATTCTACTTGCCCTTTTGGCGCCAACGTTTATTTTAATTTTATATGTTCAGTTATGATTTTACTACCAATTGTTGAGAAACTTATTTTTTTTTTTTTTAATGTACATTTCTATTTATAAGATAATATTGAATGCACTTGGTGCAGGTGCATTTAAAACAATGCTTTTAGTAATTGCATACACATGCGGTTTAGAAGAACTAATTTAGCAATATATAATGCATATTTTTATTTGTTAGTTTTAATTAATTTCCATCTAAATGTAAATACATACAGTCAGAGCTTAAAGGATCTGTATGCCTGTTTTAAATCAAATAAAATAAATTTTAAAATATTTATTATTTACAACTTGTAATTTAGATAGATAACAATAATATATTTTTTGTTTAAAGAAATAAATGTTATCCAATTTTGGTCTCAAAACTGTTTATATTTCTTTATATTTCACAGTCGTTACCAATCTTCCCTCTAAGCCACAACCCCTGATGAAGACCTGAAATTCAGGTCGAAACGTCGGCATAAAATAAATAAATATGGTTTTGTTTATTTATGTTGTTCTTCGCTGACCGCACCCCCCGACAAACTTCTTCAAGTATATTTCTTGTGCCAATTCGGCCATCCTCAAAGACATCACATATATCCTATAGTCACATAATTACATAGATTATTAATTTATTAGATATTAGATAGATTAATTAAATGATTTATGTTTATTTTAAAGATTATGATGTAAATAAATACTCCTTAAGCTATTTTTCGTTTATGTACATGTCGATTTGTGTTTTAACTTATTTATTCAGTTAATTTATTTATTTCTTAATTTTTTTACTTATCTTATTTATTCATTAAATTATTTATTTGAGGTTATTCATTCATTATATTATTTATTTTCACTTATTTATTCATTGAATTATTACTTTTAACTTATTTATTCATTGAAGTAATTCTTTTAGCTAATTTTTTTTTTAATCTATATATTAGTTTTGTTTTTTAAAAATGTATTTATTTATTTGTTTTTCTGTAAACTGATCTATTACTGTGACTATTATGTACTTGGTGTGATTTCACATTGCTATCTAATGATAAATTTGTTTTACGGGTCGAACGTGGGTAACGTATCACTGAGGAGGGGGGATCTGAGAGAGTGAATTGGGGAGAATAAATTTATCAATTAATTGAAATAAAGAAAAAAAAATAAAATATTTTTGTTTAGTGTGTATACAAGTATTGATTGTAAAAGGAAACTGTAGGAATACAATTTTTTTTTTGTTATATGACGTAAATATATGTATTGTATATATGTTCGATCATGGATTGATCGATATGCTATGTATTGTAGCAATCCAATGGGGGCAACATGGCTAAACAAAGAACTTTGTCTATTTCTCTCTCCCAACAATAAAATTAAAAATTATTATAGTATAATGATGGACAGAATTGATACAAAAATCAATCCATGTCTAAATTATCCAGCTATATATATATATACACACACACACACGAAGAAAATAATAAATTCAAAAGAAAAATAATCGAGTACATACACTATGCAGCGATTTTAAGTAAATTTAATTTATGAAAAATATGGGATACAATTAATGTTGATAATTATAATTAACCTTGAAATAAATTTTAATAATAAAAGAATGAGGAAATTTAACCAAAGTATAGTTGAAATAAATAAATGAAATGGCTGATCAGAGTGTGGGAAGGTTACAAATATTGAGGTGTAGATAGTTGAACGTAGATCTACCTTCTACGCAATAACCCCTGATGAAGACCTGAAACACAGGTCGAAACGTCGGCATAAAATAAATAAATATGGTTTTGTTTATTTATGTTGTTCTTTGCTGACCGCATCTCCTCCCCCGCCCCCCACCGAAAAACTTCTCCAATCAGTTATAAATATTGTTGTGATAAATTATATTAGTGAATATTAACTGTGATTAAAAGTTTTAATTTTTAATTTTATATGAAGAATTGACAAAATAGGTAATCAGACATGAGCTAAGGATTGCTTATTAATAAAATTATATGATACCCTAATGTTTTAATGTCTCGTAGGGTAATTATGGACTGAAATAAGGACCTGGGCAGAATAGCCTGCATAAAGTTTTTTAAAATTGATGTGGTTCTAAAATTCTATTAAGGTATGATAATTTATTATTAATATTGTTATTTGTTTAACATTGTCAAAAATCATATCGCACTAGTATTTCTAAAGTGACACAACTCAAAAATCGGTGTTTTTGAATTATGACTATGAAAGAAATTGGTAAATATATCTTTATGAATCATCAAAACTGTATCAACCTAGCTTCAGAGCTTGTCCACCAGAGGGCACTTATGTCACTCTTGCTGCCTTAATGCTATTCCCCCTCCATATGCAAGAGTGTCACATTTCCAGAAATGTAAGTTTTAGACTTATGTCAATTTAGAAATACTAGTGCGATATGTAAAATTAAAGCTTATCAGATGATTTGAGGATGGCTGAATTGGCCAAAACGTCGTATTAATAAAGAAATATAAATTGTTTTGAGACTAAAATTGGATAAAATTTATTTATTTAAACAATAATAGCTAGTCTCAAGAAAGTGTAAAGATTATATATAATATATTTTTTATTATAAACCTTAAATAATACAGTATTGTATGTTTTTTTTGTATTTTTTTTTTGTAAAAACTATACAGTTGACAATATAGTTATGTTATTCTGCATCCCAAAACAAATCGATTAAAGTATCATTATTCCACAATGTTGTAATAATTGAACCCAACTAACCTTGCATTGTGGTTTGAAATATTATTTTATGGAGAAATAAAGTTTATATTTGTTTTTCTTAGCTCAATAGGCTTTTGTAATTTATTGTACACTTAGACACATTTAATACAGTCAACTACGCTCTGTTTTTATTCGGCACGAAAATGTAAATAAGAAAAATAATTTTTTTATTTTATTTTTTTTTTTTATACCTGTTTTGAATTATTTTATGAATTAATGTGCATTGTCGTTATTGCTGATGTTCAGTATTCATTGGAGTAAGGTACTATAAGGTTTTTAACGCACTAATAAAAAAAAAACCTCAGCATGGGATATCCTCCTGTTTACGTAACGGGCAATTTACATTCAGGGCAGCTCATTTTCCGTTATTACCTAGACACACACAAAAAGTAAACCATATACAATTTTTTTAATCCTAAACGTAGCCTTCACCAATGTCACAACAAAATTATCTGCCCTGAGGTCGTTTCGAAAGACGGTAAGGCGTGCGAAATATCGGACGGAGTTGACAAAGTGGCGTAAAATGAAGTTTCTCCTTTGCACTTTGTCCATTCACAGGATAATAACCACAGCTTTCAACAGTTTATTCAAGGCGCTCCGCAACTTCAAAAGGAGTTTAGCTATTCAATTATTCACTGTTCTATTATCCTTTATTAAGAGAAACCACAAAAGTACATAATATCCCACTTAGAGTGTAATTTCTGTCCTCTATAGAATATTTATTGTCGTTTTTTCAATAAGGGCGACAGACTCCGGGGTGGTCGAATTTTTCCTATTAAGAAAACCCCGTGGAAGATTATTCCCAGCCAAACTTTCACGTTAATTGTCGCCTTTGAAGTATTTATGTCCCGTGGTCGTTTTATATAAGCCATGTTTTTCAATTAAATTTTTATTTTTAAATACCATTCTAACCCACTTGTTTCTCGTCTTGCTTCCTCTCCTATTCCTGATAATCCTCCCAGGCGTCTTAAAAAAAGATGGTCACGAGATCTTCTCTAAAAATGTTATTATTAGATTCTCCACAAGTCTGTATCACGACATATAATATAATTCACATCACATCAGATTTAATAGTTTTTTTTTATTTATAGATATATTCCAACAACCTCTGACTGTCTAGAACTGTATAGAAGGGGTATTCATGATGTGTTAAATGTAAAATGTTTTACCATGTTAAATGTTATAACTATAGCATTGTGAGCAGCCATATTTGAAGTCATGTTAAACGTTAAATGCATAAGAGGCCCTAGCGGATTTTCTCAGCAACTTGTTTTATAAGCCTTTATGTTTATAACCTTCCTTCCAGAGCCTTATGTTATTTTTTACTTCAGTTTTGATTTAAGTAATTTATTACAACATGCCTAGAGTGAGTGAAAAGTGGAATTTGTGTG
>NW_027111176.1:664648-665637 GCF_000696795.3 Halyomorpha halys | reverse complement strand
TTTGGTATAAATAGATTTATAGTTGTTCGGACAATAAGTTTGATTTATGAAAAACTTCATTTCAGAAAACATTTGACGTACAGATGTCTGCCAGCGCTCAAATTGAAGCTAGTTAAACTTACTACAAAATAGTTTATTATGTTTATCTTTGTAGGAGTAGTAGTTTTTATGATATTTGACAAAATATTAATTTCTCTTTAACATGTTAAACCAAAGATCATGAATACCCTTAGAGTATGCGTCGTAAGGGTTTTTTTTCTCTGAAAACCTTTACTGGTCCATGCTCCGTAGAGTTTGAGACAGTCAGAAGTGGTTGGGAAAGACCTAAAATTAATAAGTTTGTTTATTATTATTTGTTGTTAATATTATTTGTCAGAAACTAGTTATTTTAGAAAAAAAATTATGGGCATTGAAAATGGACATTAGCACTTAAGAGTAAAATACTATAATTAAAAAAATATACTGGTTGGAAGATCGCTGATTGACTGTGTGTGATATTTAAAAAGAAGAAAGTCTGGTTGCGGTCAATATAACTCAAATAGTACACAACAACAGTTTATTGCGAGACAACGTTTCGCCCCACTTCTCAGGGCTTCATCAGGGCTAAAAAAAGATTCAAATTAAAATAATGTAATAAAGTAAAGAGAATAGATAACATGAAATAAAAGTAAACTAAGGTATGGATAAAAATAATTTAAGATATCTGAAAATTAATATATTTTTTTTTTTAATTATTTATTTATTGTAATTTACAACTGGACAAAATAATACAATAGGTAAATATGTTGTATGTTTCATATACACTTGAAAATCTTGGGAAGGAACCACCCATTGGTGGTACTTCAAACATTAATGTAATGTCCAAATTGGTCTGATTATCGTAGTGTATACTATTTTTTTGTAGTGAACGGGAAGTTTAGAACGTTTGTCAAGTAAGTGTTGTCGCAATCAGAATCTACGAGTAGTTTCTTATCGTTTCAGCCTTGTAT
>NW_027111176.1:652288-663068 GCF_000696795.3 Halyomorpha halys | reverse complement strand
TTTATTCCAAACTCCTTAACCATCCTAACCCATTAATTCTTAATCTTTCATCCTTAACAATCCCTGATAATCCTCCGAGGCGTCTGAAAAGAAGATGGGCACGAGACCTTCTAGTTTAAATTAATGTTTGAAGTACCACCAATGGGTGGTCCCTTCCCAAGATTTTCAAGTGTATATGAAACATACTACATATTTACCTATTGTATTATTTTGTTGTAAATTACAATAAATAAATAATTAAAAAAAAATTAAGATAGTGTTCTCCATGTAACCGATCTAGCCCGAACCAGATATCACTCCTTCCATTATAAACTCTCTAGCCACTCAAACCCACTTCTAAGTTTCTAAACTTGCATCCTCTTCCATTTCCAATCCTCCAAGGCGCCAGAAAAGAAGAGGCCACGAGACCAGCTAATGTAAAATGTCATTAGAGTGCTACCAATGGGTAGTTTCTCTACACACCTGTAACACTCCAATTTAACTGAGATCAAATTTACTAAATGTATTATAATATACAGTTGTAAATAGCAATAAATAAATTATTAAAATTATTAATTAGCAATCAAATTAAAGCTAGTTTAATGGACTATAAAGAAGTTTATGAACTTTACCATCGTAGGAATAGTAGTTTTCATCATATTTGCTACAATAAATTGATTTATAGTTGTTCGAACAATAAGTTTAATTTATGAAAAACTTCATTTCAGAAATCATTGGGCGAACAGATGTCTGCCAGCGCTCAAATTAAAGCTAGTCAAATTTACTACAAAATAGTTAATTATGTTTATTTTTGTAGGAGTAGTAGTGTTTATGATATTTGACAAAATATTAATTTCTAGTTGTTCGTATAAAATGTTGGATTTTTCCGAACTTTGTCCGAATTTTGCAATCAATGATTGTATAGTCCCGGACAAATAGAAGACGTCGGTAGAACAAACCTTTGAAATTCATTCTCTATAAATTGAGTTAGTTTTCAACTAAAATGAAGTATTAATCACGTTACATCAGTATGATCTTTTAAATTATCTCATTCATTATTATACTGTTTATATTTAGTTATAGTTGATTAAAGTTTTTATATCAAACTCCTTTTATCCAGCGTCAAACAAGTCTTCAACACGAAATCTTAACCACCAACTTGCCCGCAAACGTTCAACATGGACTTGAAGACATGTTGACACCAAAGTGATCCTGTGGATGCCATTTAATTAAAGGAATTATTTTTATTTTATCTTTTTTTTCTTCAATCTATATGGTTGATGAATTATCTCCTTGGTGTACCCTCGTCCAGTTGTAAATCGACGTTCAGGGATGATTCACTAAACTGGCATCAGGTGTCTTTCTCTCTTTGTCACCCGATCGTCTCGAAATTAGATTCTCAGCCAACAGGTGGAGCCTTTCCAATTCTGGCTAATGTCATCATTTGTACGAAACGATATTCACAACATCATTGGCAGAGCTATAAGTATAGCCTATGAACTAAACTTTACTGATTTTTGATCTCAGATAATTCTAAATACTATAAATTATTGGGGTATCCATGATGTGTTAATTTTTTTAAGTTTTAACATGCTAAATGCATGTTTAAGCAGCCTAATTTAAAGTCCATGTTATATGTTGAATGCAGATAACTTGTTTTGTAACCTTTCCTTCCAGACAATTCTAATTATTATTTGTACCCATTACTTTATTAGAATTTAAAAAACGACAAAAATAAAAACAACACAAACCAAACTACGAGCAACTAACCAATCGAAACAACAGACTAGTGTTGAGCTCAGCTGGTATGTTGCGTGACGTCATTCTCCATTTAGCAGACCTATTAACAGACTATCGGGGTATTCATGATATTGTTTTAAATGAAAAATGTTTTACCATGTTAAATATTATAAGTATAGCATTGTGACCAGCCCTATTTGAAGTCATGTTAAATGGTAAATGCATAAGAGCTCCTAGCGGATTTTCTAAGCAATTTGTTTTATAACCTTTCCTTTCAAAACTTAATGTTATTGTTTACTTCCAAGTTTTGATTACAGTAATTTATTAAAATATGCCTAAAATAAGTGAAAAGTGGAAGTGTAAAAGTTTGGCTACTGATTGTATTTTTTAAAAAGTCTAAAACACAAGGCCAAAGAAAAAAAACTAAACCCAAACTACGAGTAAGTAACCTAATACGACAACAAATAAAACCGTGACAAGCTCAGCTGTTTCGTGACGTCATTCTCCATTTAACAGACCTAGTAACAGACTCTCTTACAGAAGCCCTGTTACATGTTATATCGTTTTAACATGGTAAAAGAAAGAAATATTTCTCCATTTAACATTTGAAACTATCATGAATAACCTTTATATAGGAGTTCTCAACTTTATTGTACCTGTAAGAACATATCTGCCAGATGGTGGACACCGTTTTAATTGCTTAGGATATTGCTGATTGATCGTAATATATAAAAGGAAGATAGAAGAGGAAGAGTTCAAGTGTGGTAACTATTTATCGTGAGCTAACGTTTCGACCCACCTTGTAGAGCTTCATGAGGGCCAAAAAAGGTACGAACAACTAAAATAATATAAGTAAGAGAATAGATAATATCAAATATCCATACCTAAGCTTACTTTCATGTTATCTAGTCCTTACTTACATTATTTTAGTTGTATATTTTTAGCCCTGATGGAGCCTTGCAAAGTGGTACGAAACGTTGGCTCACAATAAGTAGTTTAATTGCTATTTGAGTATTCTGTAATCTATCTATTATAATATATTATATATTATAATATAATATTCTGTATCTATTAAAATATTCTGTAATAACAAATTTAATTAATCACTTATAAACAGGTATCGAGTAATAATAATTTAAATATCGTGAATGATACTGAAATTGATCTCCATAGACCAGATAGTTACTGACAGCACAATAAATTTTATCGTGACAGCAACAATCATATAGTTTACACCGTGTTAGTTACTGTGACAGTTGCCGTTGTGGTATTTAAGATTCACGACTTTAACAAGACAGAAGCTCAACTGCCGTAAGATTTAATGTATCCTATTAGGCTATGACTAATGAGACAGTGCAGTAATTTCATTAATATATACTACCACCTATTTGACAGTATAATCTTAAAATTATAATCTTAAAATTAATTATCATATAGGAAGATTAGTGATTGACCGTATGTATAGATAAAAGGAATATGGTCCAGGTGCGGTCAAAAAAACTCAAATAGTCGATAATTATACTATTTTATTGAGCCAACGTTTCGCCCCACGTTGCAGGGCTTCGTCAGGGCTAAAAAAGATATAAACACATAGTTACAAAAGGAAAAAAAAAAAAAAGAGAAAAAACATAAGTGTAAAATAACAGGGGTATGAAATGTAAAAAAGTAAGATGTAATAAGAAAAATAAAAGGTAAAAATTAAAAATTAAACCTTTAATTTTTCTTATTACATCTTACTTTTTTGCATTTCATACCCCTGTTATTTTTCACTAGTTTTTTTTTTGTTTTTTTTTCCCCTTTTGTAACTATGAGTTTGTATCTTTTTTAGCCCTGACGAAGCCCTGCAACGTGGGCGAAACGTTGGCTCAATAAAATAGTATAATTCTACTATTTGAGTTTTTTTGACCGTACCCGGACCATATTCCTTTCATAAATATCATATAGTTCAACCATTACACTGGTTGCGACAGTTACTGTCGTGGTTGTAAAGACTGGTTTTCACAGTGTAAATTGGCTTCAATGTGAAAGTAACATCACATCTAGACGTTTTGTATGTTAATACGCAAGTTTAAGCCCTACTCCAACTGATGTCGAGTCTTCACAGTTCGATGATAAGGGCAATAATAAAGTAGGTTTTAACAATAGAACGTTGTACATAACTTAATCAACTCTGTTGGTGATTTGTTTTTGTTTTTTTATTTATTTTTACTTACATTTGTTTTATTATTATTGTTTTAATTCTTATTCTTCGTCTGTTCTATGTTTTTTTTTATGACTGTAAACCTTTTGATTTTTAAAACCAAAATACTTATTCTATTGTTTTATCATGCCTCTAAGGATTTTGGAAATATTCCGGTTTAATCCCTAGATATTGAGGTGTGACGTGTGTAATGTGGGTGAGTAATCCTGATAGATATAGATAATTTTCTAATTGTTGTTACAATATTGACATCTTAGAAGCGTTTATTTTGATATAAGATAGGAGTGAATGAGCCACGTGTGACTAATTCTTATTACCTGGTCAGTACGACCTCTTCACTACGGCATTTACGGCTGGAGGTACCCCAAGACTTGACGTCCTTTTTAATAATTACTAGTTTAAACCTTGGGCTCTCGTTCACTCTATTGGAGTGATATTTGTGAACCAACAGCGTCATAGATAGTTTATATTGTCATTATCGAAGTATGACGTAATACTATTTTACGAGTTAATGTTCATGTGATGCAATTTGTTTTAGTTTCACTGTGTGGACCAATAGTATAGTTTTTGCTAGAATGGCTTCTCAAATAATTACTTTTTGAGGAGTAATTAATGAATCACTTTTTGTGTCATCCGTCCGGAATGACTTGGACGAAACGTCCATTATATTAGACTGAATTAAAGATACGTACTAATTACTAGTCGTACCCTCGAGGTGCCGATAGGACTAAATAGGTACCTGCAATCAGCGGCCATATTGTGCAGAGGTGTTGTATCGATTGTCAAAGGGGGGGCCAATCTAGGCAGGCCGCAATCTCATAGCCACGCATGCGTAGTACAGTCTGCTACAGATCCTCAAATCATTGCTTCATCGTATATTTCCTTCCATTCAGTTTTATAGAACTCTCTGGAGTCTGAAAAGTAACTCTCAGCAGTTTAAGAATGGGATATGAAGACAAATACTAAGTATTGGGGTCTAAATCATCGAACATTTTAGGATATTCGGAAAATTATTAGCTTTAAGTCAGCCCAAACAATCGAATAATCAGTCAACGTTTCCATAGTTCGGACATCAGTTCAAAGAAGATAAATTGAGATAGAGACAGTACATCTCACATAACAAATAGAGATTTTACATCCCTAAGAAAACCATCTTTTTACTTAAACTCACCAAGATATGAAATATATAACAGATAAATAAGCATTTTTTTTAGGTGAAACAATGTATCAAAATTAGAATGGGGGAGATCTTGGATAGACACAGGGAATTTGTCAAGGATAAAGGACCTCTTGTTATTACGAGAATGGAGCTATAACCCGTGGTACGGTAGGGTCTTCATTAAAGTGGATGCTTCTCAAAGCTACCTAAAGATCAGTTGCCCTATAACTCACTTGAGAATAATTGCCCAACTAAGACTCTCCGGTAAATATGCAATTACTCTAAATGTCGATCGACACAAATATACTTTGGACCCACAGAAACTTTGTCCAGCTTGTGATGGAACGGCCCTGGAGAATTGTTTCCATTTTTTGACAAATTGCCCCGCGTAACATGAGAACCGAATCCGAAACATGCCGAAGCTAAGCGATATTAGCCGAAATCAGTTGTATGAATTTCTGTCTGTACCCTCAGGATTGGATCTTAAACTTTTTCTTATATATGTAACATTTTTTTTTTTTTTAATATTATTAAATATCAAGTGACGTTTTTATTTTATTGTTTTATTTTGAGGAATGTAGATAGCCCAGCTTGGGTATATTGTTTGTTATTAGTTTATATAAACGATATTTAACTCACCATTTTTGTAAAATTACTACAATCTATTATCTATTTCATGTATTTCACGGGCTAACTCTATTTATATGGGTATTGCTCCATAAACAAATAAATAAATTATTATTATTACTATTATAAATAATTTTAGGTCTTTGTGTGTTAAATTCCGCCAATAGAAGATATCGATAGCTTACTTCACAGTGGTGCTAACTAAATTTCCACTAGCTTTACAAAAAATATTATTAAACAGTTTTCTCTGTGAGGAAAGTTAATTGAAAATTTGTAATTTTCCTTTAAAAAAAAAAAAAGAACCTTTAATTGTATTCTCCATAAAGTTCATAGAAATGTACTTAGAACTACTGTGAAGTAAACCAACGTTGTATCTACTTGTATTGTAGCATAGAGGAAATTGTAGCAATATGGGCTGCCATTTTGTTTTGAAGGTAGTACCCATATTAAATGCTATCGTATTTAAAATAAATTAATATAGAGCGTTGAGGAGAAATGGATATTTTTGATCATAATTGATAAATACAACCCGTGAGGAACAAGAAATACAAATTTTATGGATTTTATTATCTTCAATAAAAACCAAAGCTCAAAATTTAAAAAAAATGTACTGAGAAATTGAACAACAAAGTAGTTAGTGAATAAATTCTGGAAATCTATATCACAGGAACCAAGAGACGTATAGATGTCTATTTTTTTTTTTTTTGATTCATAGATTTATTTATCGATAGATATTACAATCTACCACACAGTTGTGGGAAATAGGTAATAGTGATGGATGATCTCATACATACTAAAATAAAAAAAAAACTCTCTGAAAATATATACAAACAAAAGATTAAACAAGATGAACATAATAGAACTGTCTGTATGAAAAATAAATAAATAAAATAACATAATGATAAAATAATATAAAAAATATTTACACAATCGACCTGAGGATACCCGAGCCCACAGATGTCTATTAGCACTCAAACCAAAGTAGTTTATATAAACGTTATAAACTTCGCTGGAGTAGTAGTTTACATGATATTTGCTAAAAATAAAAAAAATATTTCTAGTTGTTCGGAAAATATTTCATATGCATAATTCATATTCATATGCAAATATCATAGGAACACTACTCCAACGAAGATAAATGTTATCAACTCGTTTATAGTACGTTAAACTAGCTTTAATTTGTGTGCTGGTTGATATATGTACGTCTTTTGATTTCTATGATTGATGATCCAAAATTTTATTCGAGCTAAGTATAACTAGAAACCAACTTTTTGTGATTTCATTAAGTCCAATATCATTAAAACGTAATAACGAATCTATGGCACATTAAACTCGCTTTAATTTGAATACTAATAGATAGAGCTTAATTCTCAAAATAAATTTACCAGCTACTGATTTTTCAGTGTATTTTTTAGAAAACATGGCTTTTTAAAAAGCTATATTTCAGGAACTATTGAACGTAAATAACTCTATCAGAGCTCATATTTTAGCAAATTTATTCTTCTTAAAATAATGTTCTTTTAGCTTTTCTATTTTTGTTGGTAGTTTAAAAGATATAGAGCTCCGAATGTAAAATTAATTCTTTTTAACGTTATGAAACAGCCGCCATTTTTTATTCCCTCTAACTATACTTGGCAGACTAATAATTTTGACTAGAAATTATACATAGTTTTCATTAAAGTAATCAAAAATTTAGCGTGAAATAACTTTTTTTTTTTTTGTACTCTTGGGTTGAGCAGTAGAGTTTTTCATTTTTTTCTTCAAAAGATTCTGTTCATTCGAGATTTGAATTTCTGTCGGCGTTTGGCTGAATTTGAAGCCAGTGAATAAAGGATGCAATGCACGAAACATGATGCCTAGTGATAATGAAAACACAATTAGCGAACTCTATAAAGTCATTTGGGCATCATAAATGTATTTATTCAGATTGAAAACGAAGCGTGAGACTGAGGATAAGACCCGCCATTATATGATAACGAGTAACTTGATAATTGCCATGCTACGTGAGTCGCATGCCCCTGATAGAAACTTTTTACAGACGGTATTTTTCATAATTGTTGTTAATTTACAATGATATCTAACTTTCAGAAAACAATTATACATAGTTTTGCTGAAAATTGACACAATTAAGCGTTTCTGTCCATCTTTATATTGCTGACATCGCAACCAATCCTAACACTATCCTCACCAAGTATGCCGATGGCACATGTGTGCTCGCTGACAATAATAACCCTTTGATTGCATCCCAAATTCTCCAATCCCATATCGAACCCTCTAAGAATGGTGCCGTAAATAGAGGATCGTTACCTTGGACTACATCTGGGCAAACGACTAACCTGGAATCCTCACACAAGACTGAAAAGACAGGAAACAGCTCGTCGATTTCGACTATTACAGCACTTACTAGACAAACACACTAAACTTCCGACTCATTACAAAAGACTGATCTACATGACAATAATAAGGCCCATCTGGACATACGGAGTTGAGCTTTGGGGCTCCTCTAAACCTTCGAATCCTTGCAATCCAAAATCCTTCGTAAAATCTTCAATGCTCCTTACTTTGTCACTAATAAAATCATCCATAAAGACCTTAATGTTCCTTATGTAACCGATCTAGCCCGAACCAGATATCACTCCTTCCATTATAAACTTCCTAGCCACCCAAGCCCACTAGTTTCCAATTTTACTTCCTCTTCTATTCCTGACAATCCACCGAGGCGCCTGAAAATAAGATGGCCGCAAGACCTGTTAATGTAAAAACATCATTAGAGTGCTACCAATGGGTAGTTTCTCTACACGCCTGTAACACTCCATTATATTGCATTGCATTGCATTACTATTTCATCAATCAACATATTTTCATATAGTAAAAGCATGTAATATAATTAATAATAATAGTATTCATATATATAACGTTTCGCACCATTTTTCAGGGCTTTATAAGGCTACAAATTAAAAATAAATGACATTATATTACACATATATTCATATTAACATATATAAAAATGGCCTTAAAACTTTTGAAAATAAACTATTTTATAAAACATTCGGACCGAAGAAGTATATGAATTTAATAAGCTACACACTGCATTTTCTCAGCCTCCACTGGTTCACTACCAGTGATGCGGCTAGAGGGATGCGCTGGGATCTCTTGAGCACTGCTCTACCCCTCACACGTGGGGGATAGAGTGGGCTCAGGGATCCTCAGGTCGATTGTGTAAATATTGTATATAAGAGTGTAAATGTGACTAGAGATCCTTTTATTTATTTATTTTTTCATGCACATAGTTTGATTATGTTCATTTTCTTTATCTTTCTGTTTTTATATATTTGTTAATTTTTTATGTACTGTTTTATTTTTCATTCTTATTTTAGTAAGAATGTGATCAATCATCACTGTTACCTATTGCCCACAACGGTGTGGCAGATTGTAATATCTATCAATAAATAAAGTTCAATTGTAAAAAAAAAAAAAAAGTAAGCTACTCAACGCCGAAAAGCGTTTAAGTACTGCAAAACGTAAACATAATTCAGTTAATGATTTCAGGTAATAAGATGGAGGTTTAGCGTTAACGTTCTAGGGCTTCGTAAAGAACGGGTTGCTAATATATTAATAAAGACTGAACCGGCATGTATATGTTCGAAGGGTGCACCTAAGCGTAGGTGGGAAGATTGCAACAAGACTTATCTCGTAGATTTGGGTTAAACAGGTGTCGCTACATGTAGAGAGCGATTGTGCTACCGGTACCGAACTTTCGGGTTCGCTAAACATTTTTTGATTATTATCAAAGACTAATGATTAACTATATAACAAAATTGCCTTCCGCCTAATAATCTCTCCGTTCATTCAAGAAGCGTTCGATATTAAGAGGTACTTGCCGATTCCATTCCATTCCCATTAACAGGTTCGCAGGTCGTTTTACAAAGCTCTCCAGTTGATTCAGGGGAAAGAGGAAACGAAATGGATGGGGGAGAAAAGATTTTAGATTTAAGAAAATGGAAAGAGATAAAAAAGGAGAGCGGCTGGAACGCCGGAAATGCGGCGGAAGAAGATGACACCGCTTCCGGTATTTCTAATCTAAGGATTAACCCCCATCCCCCGCCACCTCCTCGGTCCCCCCCCCCTCGGGCTCCTGCGAAACGAATCGGTTTAAATTAAAAAATTCCCTCGGCCGGTGGAGGATTGACTGTTTGTAGAAGAGGACACCCTCTGAGGAGGGAAACAAGATCCACCCCCTATCTGGGCGGGTCCAATCGCCGATTACACGCCCAGCTTAATAATTAATTCAAATCCGGACTCGACAACGATCGGTGGGGAGGGGATGTACGTGTCAACAGCCCCCTCGCTAATCGTTTACACCCTTTGGACGATTCTATTCAGCAACTCAGTTCTGTACAAAGACGTGACCTAAGGTTTTCGTCATCTTAGGTTGGTTGCTCCAATCTCCGGTAAAACTAAGATTTGTATAACTTGGATTTGTTCAAGAGGTTAGTAAAACCTGTTTCTGGAGTACAGTTTCGTTAACCAGGTTACTACCAAGGTTACCTAAAACTGAGATCAAAACCACCTTAAGAAATCAAGACATCTTAAGAACATTAGAGAACAGCAGAGATCAAAACATCTTAAAAAAAGTGTCTCCTTTCTCTGAACTCTATGCTACAATGAACGTATTCTCTTCCAACGGATGCTACAATGAACGTATCACCACTCAAAATTTACGAGCCGAAAGGCATTTTTAAGGAACAGAATCCGAAAAAGTTGGGATTCAATGTGGGCTGACGTACCACTCACCAATGAATTAAGAAATGTAAAAAAAACACACAAAAGTGGACAAGTGCCATAAGGGGAAACAGAAGAGAAGAAGTGGTCGTAGCAAGAGTAAGAATAGGACATTCCAAATTAACTCACCTTCACTTAATCACAAAAGAGGACAAGCCTATATGCCAAACCTGTCAGTCCCTATTATAGATAAAGCATATAATTGAAGAATGCTCATCATTTCGCCAAGCCTTCGAAAATAATAAAATTCCTCGTACAGGAGAATTGGCCCTTAAAGACTCAGCAGAATCCAT
>NW_027111176.1:649826-652088 GCF_000696795.3 Halyomorpha halys | reverse complement strand
AAAGGGTGTAATAACCTAGATGTTGATCGCTATGTATAAAAATCTAATCAAAACCAGCAATTCCACTAGCTAATTGAATTTTTCGGTCCAATTCATTTTTTTTTTTTTTTTATAAATATAATTTTATTGAAATTTAAAACTGTACGTATCACGCTGTTATTTTTAATTTCAGGTGTTTTTTAAATATTCTTCGATTAAACTACGAGTACATACAGTACAGTAAATTTGACGTAAGTCTATAATGGAGTGATTGTGTACCCATTGGTAGCTCTAATAACGCTTTTACAATACAGGTCTTGTGGCCATCTTTTTTTCAGGCGAGGATTGTCAGGTATGGAAGAGGAAGCAAGGTTAGAAACTAGTGGGTTTTGGTGATAAGGGAGTTTATATTGGTTCGGGTTAGATCGGTTACATATGAACATTAAGCAATTCATTTTTAAATTGATTCAACAGCCACTTTTGGCATTCGAAATTACTGAAAAAAGTCTTCAACCGACCAATGTAAAAAATTATTTGACTGAGATAGTTTTTTTTTTTTAAATTATTTCCTGAGCAACAGATTATTTGAAATTTTCGTCATCAAATAGACCATCTCGATCAAATTCATTTTGGTGAATATGGAAAGAAACGGAATAATACAATACACCTTCGCTAGATAACAGATTCAACTGGGACTATGGAAGGTTCCTTGTATGGTTACCTACTTAAACCTAGGTTAGCTCTAAATCTTAGTTTAACCGGTTATCATTGGCCGGTAATGTTTACCGCCAGATAGGAAGGTTAACTTTTCTGGTGCAATGAATTATTGTTAATTGTACTCCAGATTTAAGAATTGATACTTTAAATTTAGATAGTCAAACCACTAAAGTAATTATAATGTCGGCCTACGAATCGGTAATCATTATTCTGAGACTAGAAGATTATTGATTGACCGTGTGTATAGATGAATGGAATATGGTCCGGGTCCGGTCAAAAAAACTCAAATAGTAAATGATTATACTATTGTATTGAGCCAACGTTTCGCCCCACGTTGCAGGGCTTCGTCAGTGCTGAAAAAGATACAAACACTTGTTTGTATTTTTTTTAGCCCAATTATAATGTTATATAAATATTATCTAACAATTATTCAGAGACGTTTGACATATGGTCGGGTTTATCTAATACACCTGTCTTACATTCATATGTGAATGAAGAAATTTAGTTCAAGCATTAAATTTTTTGAATTTTGAAGATTTTTGTTCAAAAAAGAGCACAACGTGCAATTTTGTTCCAAAAATACTCAAAACGTGCAGTAGTTCATAAAACTTTAAGGAAATATAAATGTGGTTTTGAGGGAAGAACGTATGAATAATATTAACAGCAAATACCTGATGATGGAGTAGTATTAAAACTATGTATAATTACTAGTCAAAACTGATGAGTCGGCCAACTATAGGTAGGAGCATAAAAAATGGCGGCTGCATCAAAACCTTAAAAAACATTAATTTTTCATTCGGAGCTCTATATCTTAAAAACTACCAACAACGCTAGAAAATCTAAGAGAACATTATTTAAAGAAGTATAAATTTGCTGAAATATTAACCCTAAAAGAGCTTAATATAATATAGCTTTTTAAAAAGCAGAATTTCTTAAAAATCTACCGAAAGATTAGTAGTTCGTTAATTTATTTGGATAAATCTGTATCACAGGAACTATGTGACGTACAGATGTCTATTAGCACTCAAATTAAAGCTAGTTTAATGGACTATAAAGAAGTTTCTGACCTCTACCTTCGTAGGAATAGTAGTTTTCATGATATTTGCTAAAATAAATTGATTTATAGTTGTTCGGAAAATAAATTTGATTCATGAAAAACTTCATTTCAGAAACCATTAGACATACAGATGTTTTCCAGCACTCAAATTAAAGCTAGTTAAATTTGCTACAAAATAGTTTATTATGTTTATCTTTGTAGTTTTTATTATATTTGACAAAATAAACTCACAAAATGTTAATTTAAAGTTGTTCGTATAAAATGTTGGATTTTTGAATGACACTTATCTTCGTAGGAGTAGTAGTTTTTATGATATTCACATATGAATATAAATTTGGCAAATGAAAATTTGTTCGAACAACTATAAATCTATATATTTTAGCGAATTTGATGTAAACTATTATTTCTACGAAGATAAATATCATAAACTACTTTATAGCTCATTAAACTAGCTTTAATTTGAGTGCTAATAGACATCTGTACGTCAAATGGTTTTTGAGATATAAATT
>NW_027111176.1:643622-649776 GCF_000696795.3 Halyomorpha halys | reverse complement strand
ATATCATAAACTACTTTATAGCTCATTAAACTAGCTTTAATTTGAGTGCTAATAGACATCTGTACGTCAAATGGTTTTTGAGATATAAATTTTTCAAAATAAATTTACTAACTACTGATCTTTGAGTACGTCCCATACAAAATTTTTATGAAATGTTGCTTTTTAAAAAGATATATCTCGAAAACTATTTAACGTAAATAACTCTATTAGAGCTTATATTTTAGCAAATTTACTCTTGTTTAAATGACGTTCACTTAGGTTTTCTTGTATTGCTGGTAGTTTTTATGATATAGAGCTCCGAATGAAAAATTAGTTTTTTTATCGCTTTGAAACAACCGCCATTTTTTATTCCCCCTACCTAAACTTGGCAGACTCATCAGTTTAGACTAGTAATTATACATAGTTTTCATTAAAGTAATAAAAAATTGGGATCAGATAACTGCCTCTTTTCTCCTCTTGGACTCTTGTACTAGAGTGACAACCCCAAAACTTCGTTATTAAATGTTAGAAAATAAAATATAAAAAAATTAAATAAAGAAGAGGACTTTTCATTCACTATATCTAATTCCATCAAAACGTGCAATATAAATATAGTGTTATATTTATATAACATTATATTAATATAAGATGTTTTCCATGATTTTAACTTCTGTCGAGGTTAATATTTTTAATGATTTATTTATTGTTATTTGCAACTGTGTAAAGTTATATACAACTAGTAAATTTGCTATTAGATATAAAACGACATGATACAGACTTGAAGAGAAACTACATATTGATAGAACTCCAAGGTAGAATTTGAAGATGCATTGAAGACAGAAGATGCAATGCGCCCTCTAGTGATAATAAAGTGAAGAAGAGCTGAGAGTGAGTACCTTAGCCCCTGGAACCGGGCAATCAATATCTCTCTCCTCTGGAGCTTGTTCAATCCAGAGAGCTGCTTCTCCAGCCGAGTCTCAGCTCCAGGTATCTACTTTATATATATATATATATATTGGTTCTGGAGATGTGGATCAAACCCCGAAACGTTAAAAACATGACAAATGTTTTCTTCTGAATAAAAATAATGATTTTCAATTAAATAAATAAAATGGTACTCTTGTTAAGTCTTAACACTCTTTATTATATCAACAGTCCAACGTTTCGGCCAATTCGGCCATCCTCAAGGACAATCTTAAATATAAATTCACACTTCACATAAAAATTTAAAAACTGTTTTACGAGCTATTTTGCTCAGGTCATAAATTACAAGTCAAAATCAACCTATTTTTTTTTTAAAACTTCATTAATTTTAGATTAAAACTATACTATCCACTATTAGATAAACAAACTATTTATTTTTTTATTGGCCGAAACGTTGGACTGTTGATATAATAAAGAGTGTGAGGCTTAACAAGGATACTATTTGATTTATTTTATAAATAAATACCAGTCTCAAGAAATTGAATAAATTATATATATAATGATTTTTTTTATTTATTTTTGTTTTTTTCAACTGTATTTACATTACATTATATTAAATTTACTGTATGATCCTAATAATATGATACAGGCATACACAGGAGAAACTGTGTAGAGTAAAAATAACGGATAATCACTGCTTGGATAGAGAAAATTTTGGGAATAAACTAAAAGAGGTTGGGGTTCTTGAGGGAATGAAGGAGAGAAGAGGGAGAAAATGGACTGAGGAAGAGCTGGAGGAACAGTCCAAGAAGATGAAAGGGTACTGGGATAAAAGGAAGGCGGAAGGTTTGAGGATGAATCGAAACTAATATTCCTGTGGTCCTTGCTGGCCGGTTCGTGAACAAAAAAAGAAAATATATATATATATAAAGAACATCTATTTAACCTATCGCTTTGAACAGCCCTGATGAAGCCCTGCAAAGTTGGGCGAAACGTCGGACATTAAATAGTTATAAACTATTTGTTCTTTTTTTACCGCAACCCTGACAATCTTCTTATAAAAAAAGAAAATCATTCTATATGACCCAAACTATATTAACCCAAGTTAAGTAATTTTAAAAGAAAACTCAACTCATTTAAGCACAGAAGAATAAAATTAAATTTTACAACCTACTTTGGGTAATCGTAACTATACTTAATTTTAAACTGTAAATAACTGAGATTGTTGATATGGATTTTAATCATAATTGAACTGGAAAAGTTTTCTGATTTTTATCTTTTTTGTACGCTTTTCGTACGTAACTGTTAACCTAAGTTAATTAATTTTATAATAAAATTTAACTTATTAAAGTACAAAAGAATAAAACTCCTTTTAGTAACCGGTTATCGGTAATCGTTATGTTTGCTTACTAATAACGGACAATGGAACCTCTTTACTGAGACGTTCCTCGGGGGCCTATACTAATTGTGCCAATAGCTTCCCGTGATAAATGACTTCTTTTAAATTTTTTAAAAAGATATTCTCCCCCCCCCACCAAGACAAGGCTATCTGAATAGCAAGGCCTTTGATTGATGCCCTCTTACGTCAGGCGAGAAAATTAAAAAGCCTTCCAGAAGAAGAACCATCTATAAGGCAGCGGGGGAATTGATTCAGTCTGTTTGTGTTGGCGGCATTGGTTTACCTTCCGGCTTAGTATTGCCCGCCCGTGTTCCGGCGACCGGGGAGCTGGTTAGATCTCTCTTGAAAATGCAGGGTTCTGTCAATATTTGGTAGGAGGCCAAATGTTTGTCAGGAATCTTGAGGAAGACTTTTATGTTGTCTGAAACACGTCATTAGTATTGTTTGAAGACCAAACATAGTGAAACCTCACCTAAGGGACACCTTTCCAAAACGGACGATTTTTATATCTTCTTTCTTAAATATATGAATTTCGACTCCTTCTGAACGGACACCCTACGAAACATTTACCTCTATACACTGTTGTCACATGAGAGGTGATTTACGACCGATAAGGTTTAAAAAAATAACTTCAAAATTATTTAAATTTGGATCGGTATTTAGACCAAAATATAAAAATATTAAATATGAATATAAATATAATGGCTAAAAATAATAAAACTAGGAGAGGAAGCAAGAAAAAGTTTAGGTGGAGGAAAGATGATGTGACGAAGTAAGAACTCGTATATACCTATTACTTTACCTCCGATTTTGATAAAATAATTTTAAAAATTTATTTCTAAATATTTACAATTGTATTTACATACAAATACATCTAGTAAATTTTATGCTAGATTATGTTGACTTGAAGAGAGACAAGCCGTTGGTAGTACTCTAAGAAATTATTTTATTTTTTTTGACGATTCATGGTTTATGAAATACTGCTACACCGAATTAACTAAATAGAGTGGTTAATTTTTTCCTTATCTTTTTCAAATTAAAATACAATTATCTTTTGATCCTTATCTCTCAACTTTGTCTATTTTTCTTCGACGTTTCAGCACTCAGGCCATTATCAAGAAAACACCTTGTAATTGAATCTGCACCACATAAAGTGAGTACCATTAATTGGGTAATAATCGGGCACTAAAGCTTGATTCTAACCAAATTACATCCTTGCATAACCGTTGTTCTAAAAGCAAATAACAAATTACTGACCCCTGACCCCTCATGAATCTTATTGAGCCTTCCGGGATCCATTTAGCCTCATAAGTGTGTATATATCATTAGTCTGGCGGTCGAGCGTTATCATGATTAAATCTTCTCCTTGCATAGCCGTTGGTCTAGTAACAGAAATTCATTGCAAAGTACTGCACTTGATCCTTCAAGAGTTGTAATGGTACAAATTTATTTTTTTATTATATTGTATTAATTTATCTTTTCTAATTTATTTTAAATGAAAATTTAAAAAAAATATATCAATTTTCCAATTCTTAAGAATTACCTATGCATTTTTATTTTAATCAAACTTGATAAAAAATCTGGAATTCGTGCGTAATTCTGATCTCATCATTACCTCCTTGCACAACCGTTGGTCTTGTAACAGTACTTCCTTACACAAGGGGTATTCATGATGTTGTGTTAAATGTAAAATGTTTTACCATGTTAAATGTTATAACTATAGGATTGTGAGCAGCCCTATTTGAAGTCATGTTAAACGTTAAATGCATAAGAGCCCCTAGCGGATTTCTCAGCAACTTGTTGTATAAGCCTTTATGTTTATAACCTTCCTTCCAGACCCTCATGTTATTGTTTACTTCAGTTTTGATTTAAGTAATTAATTAGAGTGAGTGAAAAGTGGAATTTGTGTGAAAGTTTAGCTTATGAGTGTCTTATTGATCTTCAAACTTGTGAAGAAGAGAATGAAGATGAGCTAATTGACAACTGTATTGAAAGTCACAACAACTAATATGGCGGCGATCTCAACTGGTCTGTTGTGTGACGTCATTCTCGATTTAACTGACCAAGTAACAGACTCTCAGCCATGTTAAATGTTATTTCGTTTTACCACGGCAAAAGAAGGCAATTTTTTTCGATTTAACACGAGTTTTTCCATTTAACACGCTTTAACATAGATCATGAATACCCCTACAGTAAGCATCCCTGACTGTTCATGGGTTGTAGCAGTACAGATTTCGTTTCTTTTTTATTTATCCTATATTCTATTACTTCCTTACTATTTTCATCCATTTATTTATTACAGTTTTAAAAAGGTCCAAAATAAAAAAAACAGAAACCAAACTACGAGCGACAAACTAATCAAAACGATAACAGACAAAATGGCGTAGAGCTCAGCTGGTTTGTTGCGTGACGTCACTCTTCATTTAGCAGAGCTAGTAACAGACTTTCAACCATGTTAAATTTTATATCGTTTTAACACCGTTTAGCATGTTAAATTAAAGATCATTAATACTTCTATGATGTCAAAAATTTCAATGTTTTTATTTACAGTAATTTGTAGACCATGTCAGATATAACTTTAGTTGTTAGGAATTATGAATAACTAATAAATTCACTAATAGCGAGAGAAGATACTGATTTTTTTTTAAATTTGATATTTAGTCTTATTGATTTGGATATTTTTTGATTACTACTTTATATTCAACCTACAATTATTTTATATATGCAATATTAGAAGATGGTCAGGGTTGCGTTAAAAAAAAGAAACAATATAGTTTTCAACCATTTACTTCCCATGTTTCGCCCCACTTTGCGCCTCATGAGGGGCTGTTCAAAGCGATAGGTTATACCTATCATAACCGATGTTTAACCTATCGCTTTGAACAGCCCTGATGAAGCCTTGTAAAGTGAGGCGAAACTTCGGAAACTAAATAGTTAAAAACTGATTGATAGATTTATTTATTGGTAGATATTAAAATCTGGCACACAGTTGTGGGCAATAGGTAATAGTGATGAATGATCTCATACATACTAAAATAAAAAAAAAAAAATAAATAAAATAAAATAAATTAAAAAAAAAAAACTCTTAAAATATATGCAAACAAAAGAATAGACAAGATGGACATAATCAAACTATCTGTATGCAGAATAAATAAATAAAATAACATAATGATAAAATAATATATACAATATTTACACAATCTACCTCAGGATCCCTGAGTCCACTCTATCTCCAACGTGTGAGGGGTAGAGCAGAGCTCAAGAGATCCCAGCGCATCCCTCTTGCCACATCACTGGTAATGAGCTAGTGGAGGCTGAGCAAGTGCAGTTAAAACTGTATTATTTCTTTTTTTTACCGTTACCCTGACCATCTTCATATTTTACCATTATTATAATATTGCACATTAATTTTATTACATTGATAAACGATTTCGGAAATTATTGTTCTTGTGGCAAAATCTATTATCATTTTGTACCTTTGTGCACAATTGCAGGACATAAAAAGCCTGATAGTGCTACTCTACTGCCATGACAGTGTTATCATGACTGTAACTGTCAGAGAGTTAAAACACAGATAAGGCTGCGGTAGTTGCTTGGATGTAAAGTATCCTCGTTTTCCTTATAAATAATATACTATTATTTATTAAATAAATCAATTTTATATCCAAATCCGTCTCAACACTTTATTTATTCATTTGTCCAACGTTTCGGCCTTTCTAGCCATCTTCAGGGACATCTAAATATTTAACAGCTTATATTACATCTTCATTTTTAAACATTTACAATAACATTATTATTCACTATATAATATAACATACCTTCCATATAAAAATCCTTCTCACATTAATTTAT
>NW_027111176.1:639036-643132 GCF_000696795.3 Halyomorpha halys | reverse complement strand
ATTAAATTTAATAAAAGAAATTTGAGAATTGGAATAAATACCAGATTGAAACAAAAATGCAATTTAAATTTAAAATAAATAAGCTGTTAAATATTTAGATGTCCCTGAAGATGGCTAGAAAGGCCGAAACGTTGGACAAATGAATAAATAAAGTGTTGAGACGGATTTGGATATAAAATTGATTTATTTAATAAGTATTACCTTGTCTCAAAAAATTTTGAAATAATATAATTAAAAATATACTATTAGTTTACTCCTGCGAGAACTCTCGCATTAGATATGTTTCCTTCTTCTCTTTAATTCATTCGAAGTACAAACGATATCCTGTTCGTTCATATAAAGGATATATTATGAACAAAGTCTATTTAAAACACACTATTGATAAAGTTGTATACTTTATTATAACTGTCTTTACTATAACTGCTAGTTTACATAAATAATTACCTTTCTCCTCTGAAATTATTATAGTAAATAATAATAATTTAATAAATATTACTTTATTTATTTTTAGCCTACGTTTTAGATTATGCGTCATCATCTTTATTGAATATTGATCTTTATCAAGCCCTGGCGAAGGCCTACAACGTAGGCCGAATAGTCGGAAGAAAATAAATAAATATTTGATTTCCATGTTTTCTTCCTTTTTTGACTGCTGACCCGATAATATTTTGTATAACATATATAAAGAAACTTAGTTTATAATTTTTTAAAAATGTATATAGGGCCGCCCATAGCTCAGTGGTGAAGACACAGGCTTACCAATTTGATGTTTATTGGCGGTGCCGGTTCGAATCCGGCCTGGGTCGTTGACCACTTGAGTGGCGGTCCCACAGAATGAAGAACTTTGACCCCCAACCATGGTTAGGCAGTATAGGACTCCAATGGGAGTCTTGGGCAAAAAAAAAATGTATATATTACAATACAGACACGAAGAATCTACCCATAGAACTACAATTACATTTCTAGCGGAGAAATTCTCGAGCCCATCTTCTTTTCAGAAGTCTATGAGGGATGATCAAATTAAGGAGGAGAAACCAGAATACAAACAAGTGGGTTTTGAGTGGTTAGGAAGTTTATCAAGGAAGGATTGATATCTGGTTCCGACCAAATCGGCGAAATATGGGGCAATTGAGGTTTATTTTAGTTATATAGGTTATTTATGGCGATGTAAGGAGCATTAGGAATTTCAGGAAGGATTTAGGATTGTAAGGATTGGATACGAGAGGAATTCGAAGGTTTAGTGGTGCCCCAAAGCTCAACTCCGAAAGTCCAGTGTGTAATAGTCGGAATCGATGGGTAGTTTCCCATCTTTTCAGTTTGTATGAGGCTTACAAGTACGTCGCTTGTCTATTGTAATATATTGAATTAAAAAAAAAAATTGAAAATCCAATTGCATCGGGAATTACAAATAGAGACAATAGATGATTACATCAAAGAAAGGTTCATGAAGTTCCACTCCCAGTTACCGACAGTTGAAGGAGCAGTGACCTACAACTTGGGAAACCCAACCTCATACCGAGGACTGAAGCCCAGTCTGCTCCAGGACCTCCTGTTATAAATTCTATTTTTTTCATTACTGTTATTGTTACTCTAAAAATTTTAGTTTATTTTAATTTCTTTTTTTCCCTCTTCATATTTTTCTTAAATTCATTCTTTTTCCCATTAGAAATAAATATATTTATAGTTAAATCCATAAATGTTGTTTTTGTTATTAACTTTACTTTTATGAAGAATTATTATTTTAATCTACTTATTTTATCTAAATTTTGTTTTATTTATAAACTTTTATTAGGTTAGGAGTATCTTTTATATGTGAATATACCTCCATAATCAATTGTTGAAAAACAAAATGTACCTCATACATTAATCATGTAAGGCCCACCAGACCGATCTGGGCTCTGTTTCATAATAAAGTACAAACTAATACTATTAGTCTTGTCGATTTAACTTAATACAATTACACAGACTTGTATAATAGTAACTTGTACTTTAGTATTTTTTAGTCAGTGAATAATGATCCTTCCATTGTATCCCAATCTCTCCAATCCCACATCACCACCCTTGAAGAATGGTGCCAAAACTGGAGGATTAAAATAAATTCCAATAAATCCCACCAAATTACATTTACCCTTCGTCGTAAACCTTCGTCTTGCCCAAAGTATTTTTTAATAATACCCCACTCATTCCTGTTCAACAGATCCGTTACTTAGGACTAAATCTGGACAAATGACTGACATAGAATCCTCATAAAAGACTGAAAAGACAGGAAACTGCCCGACAAACGGTCCAAACTTCCAATCCATTACAAAAGACTGATCTACATGACTATTATAAGGCCTATCTGGACATACGGAATTGAGCTATGGGGCTCCACTAAACCTTCTAATTCCTCTCGAATCCAATCCTTACAGTCCAAAATCCTTCGTAAAATCCTTAATGCTCCTTACTTTGTCACAAATCAAATCATCCATCAGGACCTCAATGTCCCCTATGTTGCCGATTTGGCCAGAACCAGATACCAATCCTTCCATAATAAACTTCCCAATCACCCAAACCAACTCGTCTCAAGTGGCTTCTCCTTCACTACCTAATAATCCTCTAAGGCGTATGAAAAGGAGATGGTCACGAGATCTTCTCCTTTAGAAATGTTTTTGGAGTTCTATCAATGGGTAGATTCTTCACATATTTGTATCATGTCATAATATCACTTACAACAAATTTACTTGACGTGTATATATGTATACAGTTGTAAATAACAATAAATAAATTATTAAAAAAAAAAAAAGTATTTTTTAAGTCCATATCAATAATAGTCCTCCCTATTATGAAAAAAAAGGATTAGTGTAATTAACACGTTGTTTCTATACTTGTATTTTCAACTAATAATATTAGCTTTCATTATGAAGCAGGACTTTAGTATTAAATAAATAAAAAAAATTAAATTGTACTGTTTTGACTCTTTCTTCTTGATTAGTCAGAACATTTTGCCATATATCAATCTATTCTGAAATAAATTATTAAATTGTCCTTTAAAATGTATCTAATCAAATAAAACAAAAACAAAGATAGAAGTTTGCCTAAAGGATGTATTTAGTCCTGATCTGACTCTAAATGTCAGAGCTCCGAGTGCCGAGAACTAACCCGAACACAGTTTAAATCCTAAGGAATGTTGATAAGCTCGCATTGACAGTTCCTATTTAATTAGGAAGCGGTTGTGACAGTGAACAGTACCCCGCAATTACGTTCCCGTAGCAGTTGAAGCCACCACACCCCACACCAGCACCCACGCACCACAGATTTCAGCTTCGTTTTCTTAGGCAGGTATAACTCACGTCCTAAAAGGGGTTGTCTGTGGTAAGCCCTTTAGGTATTCGCACTTGTTTGATGAACATTGCCACGTGATTGTGGGAGGTATATTGATTATTTTATATCTATTAAGTTGATAATGTCGGATTTTAAGTAAAATTAAATGAAAAAAAGTTTATTATTCTGGAACTAGGTCCCATCAGAACAATTAAAATGGTGGTTGGAGAAGATGGTCGTGGGTTGCGGACAGCACATAGAACATAAGGGGTATTCATAATATTGTGTTAAATGTAAAATGTTTTACCATGTTAAATGTTATAAGTATAGCATTGTGAGCAGCTCTATTTAAAATTATCTTAAATGGTAAATGGATAAGAGCTCCTAGCAAATTTTCTGAGCAACTTGCTTTATAACCTTTCCTTCCAAAACTTCATGTTATTGTTTACTTCTAAGTTTTGATTAAGTAATTTAATACAACACGCTTAAAATAAGTGAAAAGTAGAAGTGTAAAAGTTTGGCTACTGATTGTCTTTTTTAAAAAGTCCAAAACACAAGACAAAAAAAAAACACACAAACTACGAGTAAGTAACCTAACACGACAAAAAATAAAACGGTGACAAGCTCACCTGGTCTGTCTCGTGACATCATTCTCCATTTAACAGACCTAGTAACAAACTCTCAACCATGTTATATGTTATATCGTTTTAAGATGGTAAATGAAGGAAATATTTCTCCATTTAACACGCTTTAACATGTTAAACTAAAGATCATGAATACCCCTATAAATGAA
>NW_027111176.1:637090-638920 GCF_000696795.3 Halyomorpha halys | reverse complement strand
TATATATAAATAACGAAGCATTGCCGAGGGTGCTTTTTGTATATAAGGGTATCACAGTATACATATTTACCCCCCCATTTCTTATAAACTATAATTTGAATTTTGCTGATCAGATCCAAAGTGATAAAAGATATAATATACCAGCAGACCTGTCAATGCTAGATCAATTATTAGATTTATGGATGTTGATAGATTAATTAAATACAATTAGATTTAATATAATATTTACAATTAGTTAGATATAAATTAATATAATTTGTTATTTGCACATTGTATTAATTATTGAATCGATTGCATATTATATATATTTAGTTTATAGTGGTAAATAGCATTGAATAATACAAATATATGATAAAAAAATAGAAATAAATTCAATCAATCTTCACGAAACTTGAGAGTGGTTTAGGGATCTTTAATCTGGACCAAAAGACCTAGTTAAACTAATAAGAACCAGAAAAAAAAAATTATTTTTTTATGAAATGATATTTCGCCCTTATAAAGTAAAATGTTTTTATTTATTGCTATTTATAACAGTACTTACATCAAGTAAATTGTATTTAACATTAAAATGGAGTGAAATAAGCATGCAGAGAAACTAACCATTGGTAGCACTGTTATAATATTTCTACACTAGAAGGTCTCGAGGTCATCTTCTTTTCTGGCGCCTTGTAGGAATTTTAAGAATAGAAGAAGAAGATTAGAAACTACAGGGTTTTGGTAGTTAGTGAGTTTATAATTGAATGATTGATTTCTGGTTCGGACTAGATCGGTTACATATGGAACATTAAGGTCTTTATGTATGATTTTATTTGTGACAAAGTAAGGAGCATTGAGGATTTTATATGAGAAGAATTAGTTGAGCCCCAAAGCTCAACTCTGAATGTCCAAATATGCCTTATTATTGTTATGTAGATCAATCTTTTGTAATGGATTGGAAGTTTAAACCGTTTGTCAAGTAAATGTTGTAATAGTCGGAATCGACGTGAAGTTTTCTGTCTTGTATGAGGATTTCATGTCAGTCGTGTCCAGATCTACTCCTAGGTAATGAATCTGTTGGACAGGAATAAGTGGGGTATTATTGAAGGATACTGTAGGGCAGGAAGTCGAGATATATTTAAAACATTTGTTGAGTGCCACACAACACTACTTGGGAAATCGAACACCGCACTACGTTACTGTAGATCAGATAATTTTAACAGTTGAGACGTTTTATTTAAAAGGAAGTGTATATCAGTAAAGATGTTATGTACAAATATAAATGAAAGATAAACCTTATATAGCAAGAGCGGTTAAAAGTGTCGTAGAAGGAATTGATAGCATCTGGCAGCCATGACATTTCCGCTTCGGACGGGAGAAGAACACGCGAGTCCCTTCAAGTTGCCATGCCTGTCTCAACTTCACCCTTCTTGTTTGTGTGACTGGGGGGAAATAAGACCCGGCCGAGCCAGGAACAGGGGTTGGGCACGTTATGACAAAACTTCACGGGGGGGGGAGATATAGTCATCAGGGGGGAATTATGCCCGGCTTCCAACGAAGATATTTATTCAATACAAATACTGCATCATGCCATGTATCTGTCACTTGTTAATGCTCTGATAAGTGAAAATGTCATAATACTTGATCGACTGTTCAATTCGATTTTAAATCGATGGAGATGTCTTACTGTAATCTTCTCATAGTTCAATTTAGAAATTGATTAGGATGAATTAAACTTTATAACGAGATTTAGATAGTTGACCGTAGATTAATGCTTGAAGAAGTTTGTCGGGGGGTGCGGTCAGCAAAGAACAACATAAATAAACAAAACCATATTTATTTATTTTATGCCGA
>NW_027111176.1:634412-635258 GCF_000696795.3 Halyomorpha halys | reverse complement strand
TTTACTTCAGTTTTGATTTAAGTAATTAATTACAACATATTCATAATTTTTTGACCTTTGGGTTTCATAATTTTACATATCTCAGGTTTTATAACTAGCTTTACTTCTATTTTATCATTTTCATCTTGTATCAACTGTTTTGTCTTAACGGTCTTTCTTGACAGTTACGTTTCTAGTGAATCCTTTGTGTCCTTCCGTCGCTCACTCTAGTGTGGCTTTCTACAAATCAGTTTTAGCCAACCTTCTTCGCTTGATTGTAAGTCTCTTCTCTCGTTCTCATATTTCTTACATTATTCTTTTCCCATTCTCCATATTTCTTCTTCTACCTTTTTCCTATTTTATATATGTATGTATATATTTATAGTTTATATATAAGTATATAAGTTGATACTAACACTTTAATTCAGATATAAGTCATTCAATCAATATATTTCATTTTCAGTTATCTTGTTCAATTTATAGATTCAATACTTTTCAATTTGTTAGACACTACTTACATATCTTCTTATCTACATAATATTATATTTCATCTTTCACTGTTATCAACCTGCAACCGTCTAATTCCATGATTATCAATCAATTATGTTTTATCATTCAATTATCAATTATCAAATTTTATTATTTATTATTCAATTAAATATTTCGTATAGTTCCTAATTTGTTTTTATACGATTTTTTTTTTCAATTTTATGATTCTCTAAATGTTGTTATTTCTTTTGTTCTATAACCCTGATGAAGACCTGAAACTCATGTCGAAACGTCGGCATAAAATAAATAAATATGGTTTTGTTTATTTATGTTGTTCTTTGTTGACCGCACCCCCCGACAAACTTCTTCAAGCATTAA
>NW_027111176.1:633395-634362 GCF_000696795.3 Halyomorpha halys | reverse complement strand
TCAAGCATTAATCTACGGTCAACTATCTACACCTCATTATATTCTTATCATTGTCTATTTTTTATTTCTTCTTTTTGTTCATTAGCATATAATTTTCCTTTCACTTATATTTACATAATTTTCATTCTACCTTAATGTACCTTTTTTTGTATGTCAAAATATTTTTAGTTGTTTTTAAATCTTTTTAGCACCGATAAAGCTCTGCAAAGTGGGGCGAAACGTGGGCAAATCTTCTTCATAATCTTAAATATTACAGTAGGAGATTAGGAAATATTTATTCACATGAAAGAATATTTTATTTTTTTCTCATAGATAATGTAGAACAATAAAAATATAATCTTTTCATGTGGAATGACAGCCCTTCCTCACGACAGGAAATGTCGCACTCGGTCGCCGAAAGGGAACAGGAGGCAGTCATGGAACGGTGGCTCCTGATGGTACAAAGTATGATGGTACAATGAGTGGTTCCATTTGTACATGTAACGGAGGGAAAAAGTACATAATGGCTGTAGTATTAGATGAACATGTCCGCTGCGATGACAACTAATAGTCGCCATTGTTGTCGGTCTCTGACGGATCTCTTAGGACTCGATTGTGCAACAGGAATTTTATCATTTATTCTCTGTGGTCCGAACTATTGTTGTCCAAAATGATTGTGGAGCGTATTGTTTTCCGTTGTAGAGGATGCGAAGTTGGTCATGCGATCTATATGCCCTTGGGTGGGTTAGGATAATACGATAAATATTAGGCACAAAGTAGTAGATTATCATTTAATTTTTATATAATCGATATTATCTAATTTTGTTTAATAATCCAAGTAATTTATTTTTTGAAGTAGATAATCCTTGGTTTAAATGAAATAGTCATACATCGCGAGCAAATCGGAATCAATAGGGGTATTCATGATGTTGTGTTAAAAGTTAAATGTTTTACCATGCTAAATGTTATAACTATAAGATTGTGAGCA
>NW_027111176.1:627304-630185 GCF_000696795.3 Halyomorpha halys | reverse complement strand
ACCACGGTAAAAGAAGGCAATTTTTTTCGATTTAACATGAGTTTTTCCATTTAACACACTTTAACATGTTAAACCAAAGATCATGAATACCCCTAATACATGAATTCATCTAACATTTTACAAATTTCCATTTTAAGTTACCAGCAATTGAAGGTTTAGTAAATTACAATAGAGGCGCTCATGATCTTTAGTTTAACATGTTAAAGCGTCTTTAACAAAAAAACTCAAGTTAAATGGAGAAATATTTCCTTCTTTTAACATGTTAAAAAGATATAACATTTATCGGATACAAATGGAGAATGACGTCACCTAACAAACCAGCTGAGCTCGTCACCATTTTGTTGTACTGTAACGTTACTTGCTTGTAGTTAGTATTTTGATTGTGTTATTATTGTTTAGGATGTTTTTAAAATTAATAAAGCAATGGATGACGATAATAATGTAATGACAGTTGTCAATTTGCTCATCTTGATTCTGTTTCACACAAGTCAGAAGATCAACAAGGCACTCAGTAAAATTTAACTCACTATAAAGTAGTTTATGAAGCTTATCTTCGTAGAGGTAGTAGTTTCTATGATATTCACATATGAATATAAATTTGGCAAATGAAAATTTGTCCGATCTAATATAAATTTATTTTAGCAAATTTCATGTAAACTATTACTCCTACGAAGATAAACATCATAAACTACTTTATAGCTCATTAAACTAGCTTTAATTTGAGTGCTAATAGACATCTGTAAATCAAATGGTTTTTGAGATATAAATTTTTCAAAATAAATTCACTAACTGATCTTTCAGTGCGTCCCATACAACATTTTTATGAAATGTTGCTTTTAACTAAATAACTCTATTAGGGCTCATATTTTAGCAAATTTACTCTTCTTTAAATGACGTTCTCTTCGGTTTTCTTGTGTTGTTCCTACTTTGTGAGATATAGAGCTCCGAATGAAAAATTAGTTTTTTTTTTATCGCTTTGAAACAGCCGCCATTTTTTATTCTTCCTACATATACTTGGTAGACTCATTAGTTTTGACTAGTAATTATTCATAGTTTTCATCAAAGTAATTAATAATTGGGGTGAGATAACTACCTTTTTTCTCCTCTTTGGTTCTTGCACTATAAGGTATCTCTAACCAATCGGTTACCCTGTGTTCCCATGGTCAGTCAAAGGCCAAGGAAATTGAACTACACCGCTATTTTGAAGAAGCTGTTCATTTTCCCACCAGAAACTTCCAACGTTCGTTCACATGAGACGATATGTCACCGTTACAGAGCCGAATGCATGGGATCGATTCCGCAATACAAAAAAAAATTTACTTCAGAATACCTCTTCATTACATTACGAAATATCTAATTGTTTTCGAAGATTGTTTCTTTCCTATCTATCAAGGAATGCCATCTTACTGACTTTTAAATTAGTTACAAATTAGGGTTTCGATTCAGTTTCTGCAATCTTCATTTAAATCAAGGTTTCTGAAATTCCCTCCATCAAGGCGCAAAATATTGGTTATAACTAAGAAAACAACTGAACAATTTTAAATTATAAACCTAAAGGAAAGTATCAAATTATAAATAAAAAGTTTTAGAAATAAGTAACAAAGAAGGAAAAGTTTCTCAAAATATCAAAATAATTGTAAAATAAATATAAAATGAAATTGTGGCTGTTTTGGGACAGGCTGACAGAAGTAAAACTTCTAATAATAAAAAAAAAATTAAAATAATTTATTTCACGAATATTAAATTACATTATTATTTATTTTATTTAATTATAAAAAATATATATAATGGGGGAGTGGCGTGGCTCAGTGGTAAGGAACTTTGTTACATACACCAAGGACTCCGGGTTCGAATCCTGCTGTGACAAACTATTATTCATTCTGTTACTGTAGCCGTGAGTCATCCCTGTGTGTTCAGGAAACCTCCGAGGTCCCAACTTAATAAAGCTACCTTTAACTGGATAAAAAATTGGCAGTCAAGCGTGATTCTGACCAAATCACCTCCTTGCGTACAGACTTATTTATTCTTAAATTTTATCATAATTATTATATAATGTTTTATTTAATTATTCTATTAACTCGGTGTAGAATTAAGATACAAATTTTAACCTATTTAATTATTTTTTAGTTTTTTTATGTTTTAAAAATTTTTTTAAATTTATTTTTCTTTTCTTAATTTTTTATACTGATCTGGCTTTTTGATTTATTTATATTTTTTTTTCACGGAACAGCCTTTTAAGACCACACGAACACTGCTTCTCTTCTCTCCCAGTATCTTCTCATCATTTCTGCGTGCCTTTGTTTCCTCTCTTCCGACCACGCAGTACCCTTCTACCATTATTTTCATTTCGATTTTTTTCCGTACTGTTCTATATCCAGGCAGTCTTTGTTTGTTATTTTTAATTTCTTTGTTTCCTCTCCGACGCTCTTGTATTCACGGACTCTGCCAAAGATTTTCTTGTTTTCTCCTTTGGTCCATTCTCATCATGTGCCAATTTTATTATTTGTATTTTATATTTTAATTTTATTCTATGCTTGTTAAAGAGGGGGGGGAGGAGGAATGATGCATTGATTCAAGAGAGAAAATATATAGATAAATAATGGGGAAATAATTAAGAAGATAATAAAAAAAAATAAAAACAAAAAAAAATCACTTATAACTATAATAAATTATAATTTTACTAAACTATTCCTATACATAGTAAGAACTTAATTTTTTTTTTCTATTCATTTCTTATGGTATACTTTACTTATATTTTGCCTCTTTATAAATTATTATTGTTACATATATTTTCTTCCTCTCAATTTTCTTTTTCTTTCCATATTTCAATTTTTAAATTATTAATAACTAATATGTTCATACTTCTTTGCATTATATAACT
>NW_027111176.1:623104-626414 GCF_000696795.3 Halyomorpha halys | reverse complement strand
ATAGATAAATAAAGTATTTCTCTCTCTCTAGCAACCCCAAAACCTTTTTTTCTCTCTTACCCAACTTAAAAATTGATAACGGAGTGCATTATCCCTAGGCGACAGGCAGAAGGGTTGAATGCAGAAGAGGAAGGTAAAACTGATATCCATGAGATCGATTCAATGAAGGTTATTATTTACTGAATACCAACCTGAAGCCAGAGCTATCCAGCCATGCAATGCCCATTCAATCATAGCTCTCCGCTCTCATGATTGCCATCAATTCGACGAGGAACTGCTTAACTATTCGGAGAACATTATCTCCGAAGGTAACGCCCTAAGCCTCTCAACACCCGAGGAGGTGATAGGCAGTTGAGGATTATAAGGACTGGAATTATAGCGATGAAGTCATGCGTGCGCGGATCGTGGGCTGTTGGGATGACAGTTTGATTGGCCCGACATCACCAGCTGTCAGGGTCCTCCGACCTTTTTCTTTTCCTCCCTCGATCATATCGATATTGCGGATAACCGCTGGCCGAGACGACAATGGGAGGATGACAAATGGAATGTAGTGCCGATGTGTATATTAGAGCCAGCTGTGGTGACACCATTCACGGAGACCTCCCCTGTGAACGGACCCCCGCTGCTTCGGGTACGATCTCACTCGGCCATAAATCAGTTGCTCTCCGTACCTGTACAATCGCTGTGGTTCCGGAGGTACTCTCCAGGCTATGGGAACGTCAATATTTGGAGGGTGGAGTTCAAGGGCTGTGAAGGAGACAATAGACTTGGAGGAGTTTCGGCAGAAATGTTGGTCTCAGAGTTTGGAGGGATTTATTTTTTTGGTTCAGAGTTTTTGTTTTCATTGTTTGAACAACTAATTCATCGATGTCTTCATCATCTATTAAATCATCTATTTCAATCAAATCCATTTTAATCCCATTAAGAAACGGGATAATACAATAGACCATTGCTAGATAACCCAAAGGTCTCTTTATGGTTACCGACCTATGTGTAGGCTTGCACTAAATCTCAGTTTAACCGCTTATAATTGCCCGCTAAAGTTTACCGCCGGATTTGAAGGTAAACTTTTCTGGTGCAACGGATAATAATTGATTTTACTAGAGGTTTAACTAATCGTAGTTTAAACTGTGATAGTGCTACATGACCTTATTCAGGTGCTGGCTAGACAAATGAGGACGTTTACGAATGCGTTGGAATAGATTTTTTCAGATTAACTTTTTATTTTATTAGATTAATTTTTATTAATATATTCTTGTTTGAGAGTGGTTTAGTTTATTTAAAATTATATTGAAAATGTAAATTAATGTTTTAAGAAAAATTATGTTATATGATAAGGTGATAACAGAGTCCTAACCTGTTGAAGGTAGGTTCTGTTAAAAGTTTGCAAATGTAAATGAAAGAAAGAAGAAAAGTGGTTAATACAAGTTTTAAATTTAAGAAAGAGTTATATAGAAGAAGTTATGTAAGTAGGAATCTGTTTAAAAAAAAAAAAAATTTATAATGTTATTTTCAATGATTGACTTGTTTAGAGATGGGACAAAGGCAATTAGCCGGCATTTTTAAGAATTTTAAAAGAGAAAATGACAACAAAGTAAAGGTAGGACCAAAGAAATCAGTATGTAAGTGAAGGAAATAATGAAATTGTTATAAAAATAATTAAAAGGAGCTGTTTGTAGGTATCCTTGAAAATGACCTGAGGGTCGAAACGTTAGAAGGTTTTGAAAAGAATAAAGTTGTTCTTTGAAGTTGAAGCTTTGGGGCTCCACTAAACCATCAAATTCCTCCAGAATCCAATCCTTACAGTCCAAAATCCTTAATGCTCCTTACTTTTTCACAAATCAAGTCATCCATCAGGACCTCAATATTCCATATGTCGCCGATTTGGCCAGAACCAAATACCGTTCCTTCCATAATAAACTTCCCAACCACCCAAATCCACTTGTTTCTAACCTGGCTTCTCCTTCATTACCTAATAATTCTCCTAGGCGTCTGAAAAGAAGATGGCCTCGAGATCTTATAATATATTATAAAAAAAAAAAAAAATTATTTATTAATTAGCTATTCTTGGCTCAAGTTTAATTACCCCATTTTGTCACTATTTCATTTAATATTAAACTTTTAATTATAACCAATTTAACTCCATTACACTTTGCCATCATAACAATAGAGTACCAAGTAAATTGGTTTTTAAGATTTTCCTTATGATTGAGCGGAATTGGCCGAAACGTTGTACTTTTGAGAAAATAAAGAATAATTTGAGACTTTAATTTGGATACAATCGATTTCACTTAGACAATAATAAACAGACTCAAAAAAGTGAAAAGATTATATAGAAATAATTTTTGTAGTTGTAGGTATCTAATGCTTTTTGCCATCCCTAACATCTACATCTCTTCAAAATAAGAAGAGAGAGAAATGCTTTATTCATCCATGCTGGCCAAATACATCGGGTTGCTACATCACATAGCATACCAATCAATCCGTGATCGGACATATAAATTACATATTATTACATGATATAATAAAATAGAAAGAACAGTTTTTTCCCCCATAGTTTCCTTTCACAATCAATTTCAGTCTATACAATAAATACAAATATTTCAATTCATTCCTTTTTTGTTTCCCTTTCCTGTTCCTTCAATTTTGCCATTTCACCTGATCATCAAATTTACACTCCCGAATTCACCCTCCTAAATCCTCTCTAGTGACCCGTTAAAGAAATTCACTATTAGACAGCAATGTGAGACCAAACCATTAATAATAGTAACAGCAGTTTACCAAAAAAACAAATAAATAAAAACATTTTACCAGAACAAAACTAATACATAGATTCAAAGGAGAATATAATAAAAAACCCGTTACAAGAAACACTTAAAATAAAAATAATAATACAAATAAAATAACATAATTTAATGAATAAATAAGTTAAAACACACAAATCGACAGGTCCACATATTATTTATTGTTCTATCTGGTATTGTTCTGCGAGATCCAAACCAGAGGCCTCTCTCTCTCGGAAGGTCTCGCGGATTTTTTCCTTAAGGAAAGGGACGCATTTTTCATATATTTCCTTTTCCCCCTAATATAGCAAAGTTTAGGATACCGTTGAAAAGATAAAATCGAGCAGCTTCAAATTCATCAAAAATAAAAAATATATTGCATTAGTTAATTTCAAGCATATCTGAAAATAATTCACTTTTACTTGTATTCTCACATGTGGGTAGTGTGTAGACAAACCAAAGAAAACAAAAAAACTTGAGACAGCTCTAAGATAGAGGTTAAATTTATTTGCTGGAAGATTATTGAT
>NW_027111176.1:621782-622739 GCF_000696795.3 Halyomorpha halys | reverse complement strand
TTTACATTTTATACCCCTGTTATTTTACACTTATGTTTTTGTTTTCCTTATGTAACTATGTGTTTGTATCTTTTTTTAGCCCTGAAGAAGCCCTGGAATGTGGGGCGAAACGTTGGCTCATTAAAATAGTATATTTCTACTATTTGAGTTTTTTTTTTTTGACCGCACCCGGACCCTGAGTGGTGCAAATTAAAATTTTTTTTTCTGTTATCTTGTGTACATTTTCTAACCACTTTAAGGATCAACTTCCTATAAATAATCATATATATTCAACTAAAATAATCTACCGATGTTTTGAGGCAATTATCCTAGAAAGGAGAGTCTGCTCTGTACTGACAGGACAAACACAGAAAACGACTGTGGTACAAGAGCCCCTTTGTGAGGTAAAGTGCGTGGAGGGTCGAAGACACGTTTGGACACAAAAGAATGAAACATTTAAGCGACTCGCTCACATATTACCATGACGCCATCTCTCCCAGGTAACTAAGACTATCTGCTATTTTAGTCTAAGACTATCTCCTCAGTTAGTGACTCCACCTTATCTTTAAAACCTGTCACGAGATGAGTTATTTTAACGAATACCTAACATAGTGGACAGCATTTTCTAAACTAAACATCAAAATATCAAAATCCAAGAGGAGAAAAGTAAGTTATTTCACGCTAAATTTGTTATTACTTTATTTAAAACTATTTATAATTAATAGTCAAAATTGATGAGTCTGCCAAGTAAAGGTAGGGGGAATAAAAAATGGCAGCTGTTTCGTAACGTTAAGAAAATTAATTTTTCATTCAGATCTCCATATCGTTAAAACTACCTATGAAAATGGAAAATCTACTATAACATCATGAGGTGTAGATAGTTGACAGTAGATTACTGATTGGAGAAGATGATTGGGGGTGCGGTCAGCAAAGAAAAACATAAATAAACAAAAAATATTTATTTATGCCGACGTTTCG
>NW_027111176.1:619330-620027 GCF_000696795.3 Halyomorpha halys | reverse complement strand
ACAATTATTGGAGAAGTTTGTCGGGGGGTGCGGTCAGCAAAGAACAACATAAATAAACAAAACCATATTTATTTATTTTATGCCGAAGTTTCGATCTGAGTATCAGGTCTTCATCAGGGCTATAGAACAAGCGTATCTGCTGTAGCAGATTGCAAACAGTAAAAGATGAAATATAAATATAATATATGAAATGAAATATAAATTATATTTCATCTTTCACTGTTTTCAATCTGCTACCATCTAATTCCATGATTATCAATCAATTATTTGTTATTATTCATTTTTTTATTATTTATGATTCAATTCAATATTTTGTATAATTCCAATTTTTTTTGTATACTATTTCTTTTCAATTTTATGTTTCTCTAAATGTTGGTGTTATCTCTTTTGTTTTATAGCCCTGATGAAGACCTGAAACTCAGGTCGAAACGTCGGCATAAATAAATATTTTTTTTTTATTTATGTTGTTTCTTTGCTGACCGAACCCCCGATCATCTTCTCCTATCATTAATCTAATATAACATCATTTAAAGTTGAGCACATTTTTTAACTATAAGCCCTAATAGAGCTATTTATTTTAATTATATTATTTCAAAATTTTATGAGACAAGGTAATTATTTATTAAATAAATCAAAATTTAGTATCCAATTCTGTCTCAACACTTTATTTTTCTGTAGTCCAACGTTTCGGCCATTC
>NW_027111176.1:609674-617840 GCF_000696795.3 Halyomorpha halys | reverse complement strand
TACTAATTTATAAAAAATACATGTTTGAGTATTGCTGATCCCTTATGCTGGAGGAATCTTTTGAGATCTCTTGATATTTGTAAATTCCACATCAACTCCACATCAAACGGTCCTCAGATAGCTTAGCCGTAAACATAAAAAAAGTTCTTTACATTATTTTTGTTTATTATATTACATTTTTTTTTCTAGTTGTATATATAATTTTTAGAAATAAAATTATACAAATCTTTTTTTTTTTTTTAATATTAAAAAGAATATTTTTTCTTTACAACAGTATAACATGGTCTGATAATACATATAATAAATCTATTTATATTATTACAGTAATAAGGGATTTAAATACATATTTTAGATTTTTCAGGAGACGGAAAATAAATTTCTGTATAAGAACGTATTTTAAACAGTTTTAAACCATGATATTATCATAATATAAATCTTAAATCCCTTACTAGTAATCAATACAGAATTTTTTTCTGAGTCTGATGTATTTAACATAGAAAATTTTTGGATTTCATTTAAACTTATCACTATAGATATTATCATGCAAAAATAGTTCTTGTCAAATTTCAGTGGTATACAAGTATAATAATAGAAATAGTAATTTCATTTTTTATAGGCATATAAATTGTTTGGAATTTAATTTTTTGAATATTTTAGATTAGACAAATCAAATAATTCAACAATATAAAATCTTGATTTAATGAGTTTCAGTTATATACCGATGATTTTAAGTGTTTTTCTTTTTTCAGAGAATATGTCCTAGAACTGAGGTTCCAAAAATGGGTGCAGTGCAACCCTGTGGAGCTGCATATGCAAGTGTTGCTGCAAACAAATGTCACTTTCTCAAAATATTACAACAAAAAAAAGAATTGTCGCTGATATCATTCCTATTGGATATAGCAAATTCTTTTTTCATGAGATGCCCAATAAAATTTCAACATAAAGAGCTATATTATATATACTAAGAATACAGGATTTATAAGAAAAAAAAATCTTTGGACATTTTCAATAAATCCTAGTTTTTTTTTTGTTTAGCTAACAGCAAGTATACATAGCAATCCAGCTTTTACCTTGCACTATTTCTCCTTTTTCTTAATGTTCAACCACTTGTAGGATAATTGTTTGAAAATTTTGTTTTAGCTTAACAAAGGTATCGCGAAATATTTTAGCCCAAGAAAGGTATCGCGAAAGTTTATTAATCCAAGAAGAAAAACATTTGAGAACCCAGTTCTAGACAAGTTGAGAGAAGAAGTATAGAATTAAAAAAAAGTTATAAGTACAACATAATAGTTTATAGAGAATTTGACAAAACCATTTTTAGTATGTAACAATACCTTTCCAAATTTTTAGTTGTGTTAAGATCAGTTGATTCGATAAGATCTTTGGTAACAAACATATTAGTGAATTTGTATAAAACTTTGATAATATAGATAACAATAATACTGAATTAAAAATATTAAAAAAAGGCTATGAATAATAAAGCTATAATAATTAGTAAATAATAAATTAATAACAGATAATAATTAATGATTAAAAGTGCTAACCCTTCTTTAATATTTTAAAAAAAAAACAATAATATTTGGATTTTTTTTTTGTTTTTAAATAAATATGAATAATAAATAAAACTATAATTTGGTGAAATGAGTGAATTCAAAAACTAAAGCTTTAATCAGTAATGTAAATTCATACACCTCACTTCAGATTCTTATCTGTATTAGGTTGTTGAAATGAGATGTTTTGTAGTCTACAGATTTTCTATTAATTTAAGTTGTTAGAATATTGATAAACAGGCGTATTTATAAATGTACTAAAGATTCGTTTAAATTAGTATTAAAAATTTTTTAAATAATTATAACACTGTAGTAATTTTTTAATGAGATTCATTGAAAACTAATCCTTCAATATTATTGTTTGTATTTTAAAAAATATTCAGAATTTAATAAATCAAATTGAATAGAGTTAGAAAATTTTAGTTCAATTGGTTTTTACAGCGAGTTATGTACTATCCTACGGCCTGAGACTATCTGAGGACATTGGATGACACCGGTAAAGGAGATCCTTAGGACATCCTTAGCGACCGTTGGAGGCTGTGTTCTCGTCGCACTCTTCGTCGGACATGGGTACCGTGGAGTGGTTGTATAGCCCCTGTGCCATTAACTGGAGGGCGAGGGGGTTCCTGTTCCCAGAGGCCTTCTTGATCTTGGCCCTCTTGTTCTGGAACCAGATCTTGATCTGTGCCTCGTTTAGGCCCAGTTCGGAAGCCAGGGCTTGTCTTCGTCTCTCCGTCAGGTACCTGAAAAGGAATTGAGAGGTTAGATCAAGGGAAAGATTAATGAAATCTTAACACAATAAAACTTTATAATCTAATTTAAATAATTATATTTCAGTTCTGGCAATGGCTAGCTTCCCCAGTACCGAGCTCCTTCGGTTACGGCCCTCACTCATTCTCCACTGGCTTTTTATATCAGTGACGCAGTTGAAAGAGCAACGCTGGGATCTCTGGAGTCCTACTATTTCCTCTACAAGTGTAAAAATAATAATAATCTTATGTATTATTTCTGAGGTAGGTGCTCTATTTTAAAGTTATATATAAAAATATTGGTTGAATATATATTGACATATCGTTGTGAAATTCATATTTTAAATAGACGGAAAAGACATGAAACGTCACGTCAATTTCGACTATTACAGCACTTACTAAACAAACGGTCTAAACTTCCAATTCATTACAAAAGACTGATCTACATGACTGTAATAAGGCCAATCTGGAAATATGGAGTTGAGCTTTGGGGCTCCACTAAACCTTCGAATTCCTCTCGTATTCAATCCTTACAATCCAATATCCATCGTAAAATCCTGAATTCTCCTTACTTTGTCACAAATAAAATCATACATAAAGACTAATTTAATTAATGTTCCATATGTAACCAATCTAGCCTGAACCCGATATCACTCCTTCCATTACAAACTCCCTAACCACTCAAACCCACTAGTTTATCCTCTGAGGTGCCTGAAAAGAAGATGGCCACGAGACCAGCTAATGTAACACGTCATTAGAGAGCTACCAATGGGTAGTTTCTCTACACGCCTGTAACACTCCAATTTAACTGAGATCAAATTTACTAAATGTATTATAAAAAAAAAATTTAAATGCCGTAATAAGTTATTTCTTTATTTGAAATGTGCTTGGAATTATTTATAATAACAAGAAAAGACTTTTCTAACCCGAAGTTTCGATGCCGAAACAAAAAAAAGGCTGTTTACTATTTTACACTGCGAAATATTAATATTTGTACTCTATATGATTTAATTAATTAAAGAATTTATCCAACCTTCAGATTAAATAATAAACTCCATTTTAAGATTGCATACTATAAACTTTTATCAATTATAATACAAATATTTTATTTTAAATCTTGTCACTTTAACAGTTTGTTTATTTAACTGAGTATTAAATATAAGTTTATAAAGACATTATATGTTTGTGTAATTAAATTTACAAGAATTTTATAATAAAAATCTATAATAAAAGTTGGATTTATAGGTTATGTACAGATATGGCAAAAATTAACTATAGCTGAAATTGCCATGGTTACGAATCTTATTCATGAATGAACCATTGTTAATATATATCGTATCCATGACAACTTTAACAATTAGTTTCATAGTTGGGCAACTCTGGTTATATAGTACTGTTTCTATGCGTTAAGTATTTGTACAAGTTTTAGATTTGCGGCAAGTAGCAAATGTGTAATAGATCACTGTATATGTAATGGTTAAAGGTGATGAAAGCTATAGTAAACAATGCTGCAATTTTTTTTTTATTGTAAAATTTATTTGAATCATAAAAAAAAAAAATATAAATCTATACCGTCAACTTTGATGATAACCTATCAATGTTTCCATAGGTACAATAACGTTATACAACCATAACCTATAGCTTGTGTATAAACGGTTCTTTTTTAGGAATTTTATAGGTGAATTCTACTGTATTTGATTTAACATTGTTTATTTTGGTCAGAAACTTTATGTTCAGGGCATAAAAATGATATATAATATCGCTTAAAAAAAAACGTAAGCAATTTTATATAATTTAATAGATATTATAAATTGTTTTCTCCGATATAATATATGAAACTAAGTATAATATTAAAATAATGACGAGGTATAAAAGACAGAGGACTGTGTGTGGTCCCTACGTGTTTGCATTGGATGTGGTTTGTGGTTGACATCCAATACCCCGCTCTCAGTCCCTCTCTGTAGCTTGCTCATTACATATATGGACTTTATTGTGAGTATTTTATAGGAATATTAAAGTTTATTGTTGACAATAATAAATATTTTAAAATATTACTTCTTATCTAAGGAATCCAAGGAAGAAAAAAATCATTATATAAATCTTTCGATTCAATTTCCTAACTGTTTATTTAATTATAGACCTACATATTTTACTGATATTAGTAACTATGATATAGGCAATCGAATTTTATGAACTCCTGTTACTTATGTCTTTTATCTCAATAAATTTTACATTATTTAAATATAACTAACGTAAATTCAATATACATAATCTTATCAATTGAGGCCAGTTTTATTGTTTAAATAAAGTAAATGGTATCCATTTAAGTCTCAAACATTCTTCACGTTTCGGCCCACCTGGGCTCTGTTTCATAATAAAGTACAAACTAATAGTATTAGTCTTGTAGATTTATCTTAATACACTGACATGGTATTCTCATACAAGATTGTACAAGACTCATACCCTAAACTATCAAATTTATCCCGAATCCAATCCAAAATCCTTCCTAAAATCCTAAATGCTCCCTACTTTGTCACAAATAAAATCATCCACAAAGACCTTAATGTTCCATTTGTAACCGATCTAGCCCGAACTAGATATCAATCCTTCCATTACAAATTCCCTAACCACTCAAACCCATTAGTTTCTAAACTTGCTTCCTCTTTTATTCCGGACAATCCTCCGGGGCGTCTGAGAAGAAGATGGCCTCGAGACCTTATATTGTAAAAATGTTTTTAGAGTGCTACCATTGGGTAGTTTCTCTACATGTTTGTACCATACCATTATGATTTACTCAAATTTACTTGATGTAATTATGTACAGTTGTAAATATCAATTAATAAATTTTAAAAAAATATCCCTGGAGCTAAGTTTTTCAAATTACTGGATTTTCCCCCCTTCCGTAAGAAAGTCCCTGCACCCATCCATAATAAGACAAAGGAAAGAAAAGAATTCATCATAATATAACTGATAATGAAAATGACTTCCGATCTATATAAATATGCATTTTTTTTTCTTTTAATCGCCTGTATGAATTATATGAGACCTACAGGATCAGTCCATAAGAAGTTATGTTAATTAGCAATAATATGGTTAGTTAATGAGGTAATTGAATTGAGTTAATTAGGCGATTAAGCGATTAATAATTAAGGTAACGATGTTAATTGTCAATCCCACTCAGCTGTTCCCACAGCGCTTAGGCATTGATATAGGAATTCATAAAAACGCTCGCGTCAGAACCTATGCATGTTTGTATTAATCTAATTAAAATTAGATGTTTTATTAATAGATACATATAACTTAATACAAATAGTATTAGGTTTGGTAAATGTTTTTATCTAAAAAAAGTATATAAACAAAAAATATTATTTCATATTTGAATTTTAAGGAGATCAAGAAGGAATAAAATATATTTCTCAACAACTTATTTATTGCCGAAGTTCCGACCCACAATGTAGTTCTTCGTCAGGGCTAAAAACTTGAATAAAATAATAAGGAGGATAAAAATAATTTTTAAATTTATCTCTCCTTCCTCACCACGTATGCCGATGATACATATCTATTGTCAGAGAACTATGATCCTTACATTGTATCCCAAACCCTCCAATCCTACATCGCCCCCCTTGAAGAATGGTGCCAAAACTGGAGGATTAAAATTAATTCCAATAAATCCCAACAAATCACATTTACACTTCGTCGTAAGCCCGTGACCTCTTGCCCAACAGTATCCTTTAATAATACCCTACTTATTCCTGTCGAACAGATCCGTTACTTAGGACTACATCTGGACAAACGACTGACATGGAATCATCACACAAGACTGAAAAGACAGGAAACTGCTCGTCGATTTCGACTATTACAACATTTACTAGACAAACGGTCTAAATTTCCAATCCATTACAATAGACTGATCTACATGACTATTATAAGGCCTATCTGGACATACGGAGTTGAGCTTTGGGGCTCCACTAAACCATCTAATTCCTCCCGAATCCAATCCTTACAGTCCAAAATCCTTAATGCTCCTTACTTTGTCACAGATCAAGTCATCCAACAGGACCTCAATGTCCCATATGTTGCCGATTTGGCCAAAACCAGATCGTTCTTACATGATAAACTTCCCAACCACCCAAATCCACTTGTTTCTAACTTTACTTCACCTTCATTACCTAATAATTCTCCAAGGCGTCTGAAAAGAAGATGGACTCGAGATCTTCTCTTCTACAAATATTTTTGGAGCTCTATCAATGGGTAGATTCTCCACATGTTTTTATCATGCACTATGTCACCTACAGCAAATTTACTTGTTGTATATATGTGTATACAGTTGTAAATAACAATAAATAAATTACTACAACTACATCAGTTTTTATGTCGCTCTTTTACTCTTTCTTCTTATTTTTAGCACTGATGAAGAATTACATTGTGGGTCGAAACGTCGGCAATAAATAAATATTTGCGATGTATCATGTTAATTTATCATACTAATTAAATTATATAATTGAACTTTTACTGGAATATCTTTTGAAAAAAATTTCTATTGAGGAAATATTAATAAAATTCTGTCAACAATATTTTTTTTATTTTCTTGTTTTAATATTAATAAATGAACCAAATAAAAATTTACTTTCATTTTAGTATTTTGTTAATTCAATTACTAGTTTTATTGCTAGAAATTAATTAATATTATATTGTTCTAGCTTATAAATCGTAACAGCCTCTACAGCGCTCCAATAATCAAAACTGTAACTAATATTTCATTTTTGTTTATCATTTATAAAAGTTATTTTGGCACCGACTGATAAATGTTGTCAGCTGGTCGGACCACATTGAATGAACTTTTCTAAATTTATTAATAAATTAAAAAAAATATATCAGTTATTTCGAAAACTTGAAAACAAATTTGAAAATTTATATGCGATTTGATAGAAAGATAAAATGCGATAAATGGACCAAAAGATTGGTCGTTGAAATGTAAGAGCTTACGAAAACCATTTACTGCTGTTTTGCATCATACTGTAATTTCGTAGGGAGATAAATTTCTGAGCGAAATGCCAATAAAAAAAAAACCTTATGATATACGAAAATATTGACGAAATGCGGCCTCGAATTGGTCAAGTAACTAGTTTAGCTGTTTATTGTATTTTTAATGAGGCCATTAAAACTTGACTACCGCTTGAAAATATTTAAGTAAACTGAATTTTTTTTTTTTTTTATTAGAATAAATTTATATAAAAAGATTTATAAATATATTGGAGGAAAATAGTCCGGTAGTGGTCAATAAAGCATCAAAATAGTAGAAGAAAACTATTTATTGTTAAAACAAAGCTGAGAACTGAAGACAACTGACAACTGGGACAAGTGGGACGAAACGTTAGTTAACAAAAAATACTTTTCTTCTACTATTTTGAACCTTTATTGACTGCCATCTGGACTATCTTCCTACAATCTACTTCATACGGTCATCTATCTTCTTCCAATAAATATAATTAGATTTTTTTTTTTCTAAAATCACAAAAAAGTCAATAACTTTTTAAGTTTACCACCAATTATCTACACGAAACTTAAAAAGGGCTCTAGACCCTTTAAACTTTTCAAAATTATATCATAATTATATTTTATATATATTTATATTATTTTATATATATAAATCTGAACTTCGTAAGCAAATTAGAACTGGAGATATAAATTAATACGTTTGAAAAAATGTCCTTTATTTGAAGCTCCTTTCCCTCATAAAGGCATAGATTTTAAAATATATTGAATATTTATGATACTGTCAATTTCAAATCAGATTCCAAAGGACTGAACCACCACTATTCAGAAATTTTAAGCAGAATAAATATGTAATAATTGTATACAAAAAA
>NW_027111176.1:607643-608918 GCF_000696795.3 Halyomorpha halys | reverse complement strand
GTATATAAATAAAAAAATAAATCTATATTGATATTGTTAGTAAGTAGGGATATTCAGCTTTCCTAACAGTTGTATTTACCTTAGATTTGGACATTGTGAGGAGTTATACATTTTTTCTTTAACAGAGGACATCGGCAGAAGAAAAATATACTTCCAAATTTTTTTTATATTTAATTGTTTCAAAATACAGTGAAATCGAATCTTAAATTTGTTTGTCTACTTTACTAGAAGTGTCTTTTTTTTGTAATTTTTTCCAAAAAAAAACAACACATTTAATACAATCAATAATTTTGTCTTGTACACAAAAAAAGAAATTGATTGGTGCCTAATAACCATTAAATTCATGTATTGCAAACATTTTTCATAGTCAATGAAATGGTACATTTTTAACTTTAATATGAGGGAAAAACATCTTAACTTGTATATATTTAACAGTTCTTAAATATAATATTTCTGTAAAATATCAAATTACATTTATATGCATGAAATAGGCGCTTTTAATTTTGGGTGAAACCACTTTAAGTATAATTTTAATTAATTTATTGAGGTTTACAATTTCATAATACATATAATTTTTTTTTTGCTGTAAAATTTTGTTTTTCACTGAAACTGGGTTTCATTTAAAAAACATGAATATGGCGGTCGATGAAAAGAAAAATGTAATAAATGATTCAGTACATATAATCTTGGCAAGCAACCACACCATAATGGTACTTTAATCATTGTTTTAAATTAGAAGATCCCATGGCCATTTTCTTTTCAGACGCCTCAGAGGATTATCAGTAATTGTTAAAGATGAGAGATTAAGAACAAATAAAATTAAATTAATGCCAATTAATGTTATATTATATTGTGTCGCTGAAGTTGCGTGGGATAAGAACATTGTACTCACACCGTTAATGTTACATCTTATTAAACATTTAAATTAATGCGTTCTACCCACGAACCTCTCACTGAGATGTCTACAACCAGAATATAGATACAGAAGTTTATTAATTTAATCCAATATATTTAACTTGTAGCTATTGAGAGAAGTAATAACTAAATACTTAAACTTGTCTACTACTATATGGTTAGAAATAGAATTGGGAGTGATTTTGGTGATATAGATATAGAAGGAAACTTACTTCCATCAACTCCTGTAATCCCCTTGCATCTAAATTATCAGAACACGCATTAAACCTGAATCATACTTTTAATTTCGACAATCCTTCCATTCTTGCCACTGTCCCCAACCACACCAAACGTCTCATCTCATAGTCCATTTACATAAAT
>NW_027111176.1:603274-606882 GCF_000696795.3 Halyomorpha halys | reverse complement strand
TCTATACACACGGTCAATCAATAATCTTCCAGAAGGAAATACATTTGAACAGGTAGATAGGTTTAAATTTTTAGGTTCTACGGTAACTAGAAAAATAGAAAATAAAAGCGAGGTTGAAGGCGAGAAATGCTTGTTATTTTTCAATTTCGAAATTGCATATCTCGCCCCCTCTGTCCAAAAACCCAAAAGTTAGACACTACACAGCTATCATCCTTCCAACTTATTTTTATGTATGCGAAACGTAGCCGCTTACACTAATGGATGAACAGCGCCTTAAGGTTTTTGAAAATAACGTATTACGTCAAATATTCGGACCGAAAAAAGATAAGTTAACCGGAGAATTTAGAAATCTATACAACGGTGAGTTTAGGAAATCTATACTGTACCCGGTAAATATAATTCAGGTTAGTATTAGAAACGGGAGAAGTTTCAGTGACATCGATATAGAAGGAAATACATTTGAATAGGTTTGAGTATTTAGGTTCTACGATAACCAGAAAAAAAAACTAAATTAATGAGGAAATAAAAGCGAGGTTGAAGGCGGGAATTTTTTTTTTTTAGCAATTTCGAAATTTCTTAGTATGCGAAACGTGGCCTCTTACACTAAACAACGCCTTAAGGTTTTTGAAAAAAATTTAATACGTAAAATATTCACATGGTTAGTATATAGTATATATAGACGGGTAAACGTCCTAGGGGTAGACCGTACCGTAGATGGGAGGATTGCATTAAAACTGATTTAGTAGATTTTTATTTGAAGGGTCGTCACTGGACAGATATATGTAGAGAATTTTGTGGTATTGGCATGGAACCTTGGGTTCGCTAAGCCTTAATTTCTAGCTATTAATGATAACGCGCGCTATAAGTATTAAAAAATTCTATAAACCAATGCCTAATAACAATCTGATCTCTTGAGGATATTCAGTATATTTTAACTTTTTTATTACACTGTTACCGTAAGTCAACCCTGTGGGTTCTGTAGCCGTCCTGGGATCCACACAGTCTCATAAAATAGCTACTCTTAATTTAGAAAAAATCAGGCGATTTAGCATGATCTTGAAAAAATTACCGTTATTCCAAAAGCAGTTCAAGATTTCGGTAGTTGGGGTTCTCATAGTAATTATCATTATCATTATATTTTAACTTAATTTAAAAATAGTGTGGTAAAATTCAGAGTTAAGTGTAATTTAACTTAATTTACAACTTGATAGGTGTTGAAATTCAGTACAGCAAATTCTGCCTAGTATAATCTCTACTAGACAGTTGTAGCTGGTAGCGAACACGCGACTAAGCAACTTGGAAGATAAAGGTAACGAAACAAGAAAATCCGAATAAATTTCTACGAGATAAGAGAAATTAAGAGACGTCTTCTGTGCACGGAGGTATTAAGAACGCATAGCACGCTGTAGGAAGCTAGATAGAACAATACTAAACTATATCCTGCAGGAGTCGTTAAAACTAGGATTACACAATTCCACATTATCCTTTACATTAAGGATGGTAATTAAAGGAAGTCTTATAAAATAAAAAGTATATAGTTTTGTAAATAAACGACATTATCACCTTTTCAAGACAAGTTATAATAACACGATTTACTGCAATTGCTGGACAGCTGCACGTTGCAATGTGATGCAAACTGTGTAATCGGTTGTCTGCAAAGAATTTCCTTGTGGCTAATATTAGCAAATGGTATCTTAAAGTGAATCTTAACCACATTCGCCAAGATGAAATGAAAAAATTTATTCAGGTTTATACAACAATAAAATTGTATCCTTTTATACAACACCATTCAAAACGAAATATCTATTTATATTATTATTATCCTTAAGGAGAAAGGATGAATCGATTTTTATTTTTGTTTTGTTAGGTTTCGCTCATCACCTATTTTCTAAATCGAACCATAATGTCTTTTTTTTTTTATTTATTTATTGATATTTACAACTGTATAAAAAATACAACAAGTAAATTTGATCATAATGACATAATGATATGATACAGGATGTAGAGAAACTACCCAGCAGTAGTACTCTAAAAGCAGTTTACAATTTAAGGTCACGAGGCCATCTTCTTTTCAGGCACCTCGGAGGATTGCCAGGAATGAAAGAGGAAGCAAGGTTAGAAACTAGTGGGTTTGGGTGGTTAGGGAGTTTATTATGGAAGGAATAATATCGGGTTCAGGCTAGATCGGTTACATAAGGAACATTAAGGTCTTTATGGGTGGATTTATTAGTAACAAAATAAGGAGCATCGAGGATTTTACGAAGGATTTTGAACCATAATGTCAAAAATACAATCTTGGGCTTGGATTACAATGACCTAAGAAAGTATTTGTACACTTTTTTTTATTATGAATTTATACAATATAAAAACCCTATTACATCAAAAATAAGAAGTATATATATAACTTATAACTAAAAATAAAATTCAATGTTATTATGATTATGGCACAAAATCTTGACATAACCTACTGCATTTAAAATTCCTTCAATAGGCACGAGATTCGATGTAATCGAAATGCGTATCGAATCAAATGGAATATTTTAGTTTAAAAGAAAAACTAAAAATATTTTTAAAAAACAAAAAAAAAACTTTAACGAAATTTCAAATTAAATTATACCGGATCAATAAACCGCTGATCTTTCAAAAGGCCACTCGATCATAATAATAATAGTAATATTCATGACGAATCGCTATAGCCACTTGGACAAATTGGCCGAAACGAAATCTTTCAGTTAATTCCCCATAAACGTTTTGCTCTTATTGACCGCCCAATAGATCGATTATTTAGCAATCCCGGTGTAATAATGCAAATTGGGTTAAAAATAACTACCTCGTTGGAGAATTCGGTATAGTTCGGATAACTGCTTGCGTTCTTTTTATTTGGATAGTTTGTGTTGTATATTGATTTTCAGGCTATTTTGAAAAAAAATATATTTAATAAATAAAAACTGTAATATTGTTCAATTTTAGTGTACAAATATTTAGTTGGTATTGATTCTTATTTTATTGTAGGAAGATCCGGGTGGTGCTCAATAAAGGTATTAAAATAGTAGAAAAAAATATTTATTGTTAACGTTTCGCTCCACTTTGCAGGGCTTCTTCAGGGCTGTCTTGAAGGAAGAAAGATTAACACTGATCTTTTTCCTGTTCAATTGTCAATATTTTTTCAATCAAGATAGCCCTGGAAGTGGGACGAAACGTTGGTAAACAATAAATATTTTCTATCTATTGGAGAATTTGTCGGGGGGTGCGGTTTGCAAAGAACAACATAAATAAACAAAACCATAAATATTTATTTTATGCCGACGTTTCGACCTGAGTTTCAGGTCTTCATCAGGGCTATAGAACAAAAGAGATAACAACAACATTTAGAGAAATATAAAATTGAAAAGACATAGTATACAAACAAATTTAAAATTATACAAAATATTGAATTGAATCATAAATGATAAAAAATTGATAACTGATAATTGAATAGTAAAAAAAAAAAAATTGATTGATAATCGTGGAATTTGATGGTAGTAGATTGAAAACAGTGAAAGATGAAATATCATGTAGGTAAGAAGATATGTATATTATAAGATATGCAAGTAGTGTCTAAAAAACTG
>NW_027111176.1:600490-602846 GCF_000696795.3 Halyomorpha halys | reverse complement strand
ATATATATATATATATATATATAAAGGATTGGCATAGAAACATTAGATATTTCTAAAAAGTTGCCAAGTTGACCGTGTTTCTAACTATAGCTCAGTAGTGTGGTTTGAGTATATTATGTCGTTTGTTGTATTGTGTTGTATATAATTGGCATTATGATAATATTATACAATGCTATAATATATATTATTATAAGACTGACCTGTTTATACTGAATTCGGTCTTTAGCCTGGCCAGCTGTTCGCCACTGAAGGCGGTCCGCGGCCTCTTGTCTTCTTTGTTCTTGTCCTTCCTCTTTATCCTCCTCGAGCGAGGACCTGCAACAATCGAAATAGGATCGATTACTACAACAATGTCGATCAACAACAACAGTGCGGTTGCCAGTCATCGGCTCAATCAGAACATTAGCGCTAATGCTATGATCTATTAGTGCGACTGACAGCCACGCTTCGATTTGCCGATTGGTCACACCCGAATAGGGGGAGGAGTTTATGTCCCCACCCACATCTACATATTGTCTGAGTAATTGATTGGGGCATATGGTCTCATAAGTGACTCGTCGTATAATCAAATTGACGTATATAAAAAAAAAAAAAGTTTACCACTGACTTACTTAAATTAATAGACTCTTCTAATTGTTTAGTTTTCTCTTTAATATTTATTATTTTTTTCACTTTCACTTACTAATGTTTGGAATATATAGTAAGAGAAAGTATTACTACTATGCATAATTAGGAATTCCATTTTTCGGCGGAAATACATTTTTTGTGGTCTGAGTCCTAAAAACATAGTTTCGTAAAATTTTCTGTGTATCTATGAACATTCTAGCTCAAAAACGAAAATTCGTGCAAAATGAAAATTACGTATTTAATTCGAGTATATTTTTCTATCCAATCGACTGATCGGAATTGCTACTTTATATAATCGATTTTTTATATTTTTCGATTTTCCCAAACATGACTCTATCTATTTTAATGATTAGTACATTGTAATTATATGTTATAATTGTTAAAGGGGAGAACTTTATAAGAGATATATAAGAAAATCATGTAATAATAAAAAATAATTTACAAATTTTTATTAATATATTCTTGTTTGAGAGTGGTTAAGTTTATTTAAAAACAAATTTGATCCTTTTTTCTCAACTTTATTCTTTTCAAAACCTTCCAACGTTTCGACCATAAGGTCATTTTCAAGGATATCTTTATTTTGATGTCATTTTCTCTTTTAAAAATCTTTAAAATGCCGGCTAATTGCCTTTGTCCCATCTATAACTTTTTCTATATAATTCTTTCTTAAATTTAAAACTTTTATAATCCACTTCTCTTCTTTCTTTCATTTTCATTTGCAAGCATATCCTGTTTTAAGGTTTTCAATTTTGAAGAATTTTAAAAAAGATTTTATAAAAGAAAATGACATAAAAATAAAGGTACCCTTGAAAATGACCTGAGAGTCGAAACGTTGGAAGGTTTTGAAAAGAATAAAGTTGAGAAAAAAAAGGATCAAATTTGTTTTTAAATAATATAAAAAAACATATATTACTATCGTATATTTTTAAATCAATTATAGGATGCCTATATAGTATAATTTTAAAAAATAAATTGATTTACAAGTTAATTTATAATCTTAATATATGATAATCAAGCCAATCAGGACATACGGAATTCTTTGTGGCTCCGAATCGAATTCCTCCCGTATTCATTCCTTATAATCCGAAATCCTTGATGCTCCTTATAACGTCACAATTAAACTCATCCATAGCGACCTCTGCGTCCCAATCGTTAAACATTTGGCCTTAAATAGATATACTTTAATTCAAAAATCTTTATCCAACTAAACTCAATAGTTTTTTATCGCTCATCCTTAAAATATCCTGATAATCCTCCCAGGCGTCAGGAAAGAAGGAGGCCACAGGATCTACCAATTTAAAGCACTGATTACTTTAATATTAATTATATTCATATTTCTTCTTATATATGTATAGAAATTTTATTTATCTGTATATTCATTATATTATTTTTTATTTTTTTATTGTATGGAAGTGTACTATAGTAATTATCACTATTATACATTGCCCAAATTTGAGGCAGATTGTGATATTATTAATAAATAAAAGTTTGTAATTTCTAAAAAAAAGGTACTTTTTTACTTATTGACGTACCACCATAGAATAGTTCCTTCTTAAGATTATGATGTGTTTTGAAACATATACTTTTATTTTTTTATTTATTTATTTTTTTTTACACATACTACATATTTACTTGAAGAAGTTTGTCGGGGGGTGCGGTCAGCAAAGAACAACATAAATAAACAAAACCATATTTATTTATTTTATGCCGACGTTTCGACCTGAGTTTC
>NW_027111176.1:598927-599900 GCF_000696795.3 Halyomorpha halys | reverse complement strand
CTATTGTATTATTTTGTACAGTTATAAATTACATTAAATAAATAATTTAAAAAAAAAAAATTATACAGTTGTAATGTTCAATAAATTAAAAAAAAATTATAATCGATTAATAATTTAACCGAAGCTGTAAGTATTTGACTTATTTCCAACAAGAGCATTCTTTACGGGTGTTAACGCTCAGCTAAGATCCATTCCCACCTGTGATGGTACAAAAAAAGTCGGAGTTAAAAAGACGAAACGAAATGGTAGCTGTGAGTGTTATCTACATCGATGGTAATCCAGAACCGACTAGGACAGAAGGGGATGCGGTTATACACTGACAAAGGAGCAGCTGCTTGGGGTTCCTGTGATCATTGTAAAGGACTCATCTTGGATCATCCCATTCCCGGGAACATCATGGCTGGATGCTCTTCGGGCTCTGAGCAGGGAAAAAACGTGCAGGAAACAATTAATCTCTTGGAACTAAAACAGCGTTCGAGGAGTTCAAGGGATAGTTTGGTGACTATTCGAATTAACCCCATATACCGATCACTCTGCAGTTTTAACCTACTCAAACCTGAAGCATATTTAATATATAGGTTAAATTAAAAAAAAAAATAAGGTGCATCAGCCAACTAAGAGTAGGAAACCCGGAGCCTATCAAACTAAACCACGGAAGCAAAACCATCACTTTTAAGGCAAACAAACTCTGTCCATTCTGCAAAAATTATTTCAATAATGGTTTGTATCACATCCTCCTACATTGTCCAACCTTTGAAGAAAATAGAAAATATATCTTAAAGCCACCCATATCCGTATCTTGCTACTTACAAAACATTGAAAATATACAGAGAGAGAAATACTTTATTTATCTATGCTGCCTAAATACATTAGGTTGGTATCTCACACAGCATACTTATCAATCCGTAATCGGACATATATAAACTACACATACATTGTATAATCAGAAAAAAAGAGATACAATAATAAGATA
>NW_027111176.1:595366-596627 GCF_000696795.3 Halyomorpha halys | reverse complement strand
TTAAATATTTTTTTCTACTATTTTGGTAAATCCAGCCTCATAAATTGGGTATGATTTTAAAAATTCACCTCAATGTATTACCATTGTTCCATAAATAGTACCTTCCTTACACGTTCTTCACTGAATGCACCCCAACCTCTGTTATATCTTCTCCATATTTATAAATATCTACGGTCATCTATTAATTCCTTGTAAATTATTCCAATTCTTATAAATAGATCTCTAATTTCTTTGGCAAATTAAAATTAAACATCTATAAATTAACCTATTGAGATATTAGCATGACATATTTCAGTATTAATTCTTTTATTTTGTAGGAAGATTGTCCGGGTGGCGGTCAATAAAGGTAGCAAATTAGTAAGAGAAAACTATTTGTTGTTAACCAACGTTTCGTCTCATTTCATCAGGGCTAAATGAAAAAACAATAGCCCTGCAAAGTTGATCTTGGTTAACAATAAATAGTTTTCTTTTACTATTTTGATACCTTTATTGACTGCCACCTGGACTATCTTCCTTCAATCTACTTCATATTTAACTATCTTCTTCCAATATTAATTATTTTATAATTTCTTAAAATTAGATATATTTACTTATACTGTAAATATCACATTTATTCTAATTTAATAACATTAGAGATGACATATGGTCGTATTTGTACAATCGATCAGTTGTAGCTGTGATAATTAACAGAATGAATTATTTAAAATTAAATCGATTCGATCCGAATCGATAGTGAGCCGAATTGAAATTCCTCCGCTGATTGGTCCGCTGAGATAAATCGAATTCTTCTCAGATGCCTCACACGAGGGCTGGGGGGGGGGGTGAGGGGGTGTTAACACGCGGTTCTGAGGAATGAGGTATAGGCAACCCTCTTTACAGCTGCAACCAACCCTTATTTCAATTTGTTTGGTTTTCCACACTACAGGAGAGATAAAACTCTGTATAAAAGCTTAAAAATACCAATGTATATTTCGAGTTGTTATCATAATACCAGTGACGACGCTGTTCAGGAAATTCCACAAATCCCATCAAATTACCTTTACCCTACGTCGTAAACCTACTGATTGCCCTACAGTATACTTCAATAATGTTGCCCTTACCCCTGTTGAACAGATCCGCTACCTTGGACTACATCTGGACAAACGACTATTACAGCACTTACTAGACAAACGGTCCAAACTTCCAATTCATTACTAAAGACTGATTTACATGACAATTATAAGGCCTATCTGGACATACGGCGTTGAGCTTTGGGGCTCCA
>NW_027111176.1:590421-593071 GCF_000696795.3 Halyomorpha halys | reverse complement strand
GTCTGAAAAGAAGATGGCCACGAGACCTTCTAGTTTAAATTAATGTTTGAAGTACCACCAATGGGTGGTTCCGTCCCAAGATTTAAGAAGAAACCATAATCGTAGCAGATTTGGCCCGAAACAGATACATCTCCTTTCATTCTAAAATCCTTATCCAAACCCATTAGTTTTTAATCTCCCATCCTTAAACATTCCTGATTTTCCTCTAAGGCATCTGAAAAGAAGATGGACATGGGATCTTCTAGTTTAAAGAAATACTTAAAGTACAACCGTTGGGGTTACTTTATAATACAAAATTTACTTGTATTTTTTTTTTATTCTGTTATAAATTTTAATAAATAAATAAAATGATATGCTTGATGATGATTTCGGACAAACAACGGCCGTAGTTCATTGGCTACTTAGAGGTTAAATACCAGCTGACAGGGAGAGCTAAATTATTACCTAAGTGGTGTTAGGTCGTTGATTACGTTTACAATTAGAGTGAGCTAGTGCGGGAGATTTATGTCAGTGGCGGCCCTAACTCTAATTGTCCGCCCCCCCCCCCACTGGAGTCCAAGTTCCAGCGCACAACGGCTTGATTCCAGCGAGGTCAGTTTGCGACAAAGAAGGAAAACTACGAGCTAATGCAGGTGTTACTAAACTTGTGGCATTTCAGGCCAAGTGTCTTGCCTTATAGCGATGTGGCATCTCAATGACAAAACTCATCAATGCCACGTGTGATGGCAAAGGATCTGTAATATGTCTTATATATTTAAGTATTTATATTGAGGTCAAGATTTTATCTCAAATGGCCTTAAAAATATATATATATTTTTGGAATCCATAACTATTGAGGATACGTTTGTGGATGAGTTTATTTGTGACGTAATAAGGAGCATCAAGGATTTTGGACTGTAAGGATTGGGATACGCTAGGAATTTAATGGTTTGGTAGAGCCCCAGAGCTCAATTCCGTATTTCTACATTGCTCTGATTATCATAGATTAAAATTATAAATTAACTAGTAAAAAAATTGATTTTTAAAAATTGTAATCAAATAATTTATTTACAATGTATGATAGTAATATTTGATTTTTTTTCCTTTTTTTATATATTAACGTTTTTAACTTCTTAAAAAATTATTATTCATTGATTTTCTAGTATATCTCTAAACATAATTTTAGATAATATAATTCCCTGGTCCTGTAATTTATACCAGGGGTATTCATGACGTTGTGTTAAATGTAAAAATGTTTACCACATTAAATTTTATAAGTAAAGGATTGTGAGCAGCCCTATTTAAAGTCATGTTAAATGTAAAATGCATTAGAGCTCCTAGCGGATTTTTTGAGCAACTCGTTTTATAACCTTTCTTTCCTATACTTCTTATTATTGTTTACTTCTAAGTTTGGATTAAAGTAATTTATTACAACACGCCTAAAGTGGAAGTTGTGTGAAAGTTTCGCCACTGAGTGCCTTGTTGATCTAATGATGAGCTAATCATCAACTCTCATTACATTATTATTGTCATCTATTGCTTTATTAGTTATAAATACGTTCAAAACAACACTAACACAATTAAAACACAAACTACGAGCAAGTAACCTAACAATAAACAAAAATGTTGACAAGCTCATCTGATCAGTTGTATTACGTCATTCTTTATTTAACAGAACTAGTAACAGACTTTCAACCATGTTATATGTTATACTGTTTTAACATGCTAAAAGAAGGAAATACTTTTCCATTTAACACGTTAAACTAATGATCATGAATACTCCTACAATATTTGGGTCGTATGTTGGGCGCTAAATGAAGGTTTTGTAATGTGTGCACAAAACAAAATTTTTATCTTAAACGTTTCGGAGATGATCACTACCATGAAGTCAGTTTTTAAGAAGTGAAAATATTAAAAAGAGCGAAAAAATTAGCAAAAATGAACAAATAAGTTACTTGTACAACCGTTGGCCTAGTAACTTGCACTTCAGGGGTGTAGTAGTACAGATTTCAATTTTTCATATATTTATATTTAAAGGCTTGAAATCTGAAAAATTAATCATCAGTTTTCCATTTCCACAGTTGTTGGAGCGATTGAAAAATGGATTTAAGGAATAACTTTTTATTTATTTATTTATTGACATTTACAGCTGTATATAAAATACAACAAGCAAATTTGAAGTAAGATCATAATGATATGATACAGCATGTAGATAAACTACCCAGTAGTAGAACTGTAAAAACATTGTACAATATAAGGTCACGAGAGCATCTTCTTTTCAGGCACCTCGGAGGATTGCCAGGAATGGAAGAGGAAGCAAGGTTAGAAACTAGTGGGTTTGGGTGGTTGAGGAGTTTATCATGTAAGAACGATCTGGTTTTGGCCAAATCGGCAACATATGGGACATTGAGGTCATGATGGATGACAAAATATCTGCGACAAAATAAGGAGCATCAAGGATTTCGGACTGTAAGGATTGGATTTGGGAGAAATTTGATGGTTTAATGAAGCCCAGAAAGAAGAAACTTAAAAATATCATTTAAATAAGTTATCAATGTTCCTTATTTTGTTACCAATAAAACCATCCATAAAGACCTAAATGTTCCTTTTGTAACCGATCTAGCCCGAACCCGATATTATTCCTTTCATAATAAACTCCCTAACCACCCAA
>NW_027111176.1:575796-589251 GCF_000696795.3 Halyomorpha halys | reverse complement strand
ATGAACATAATCAGACTATCTGTATGAAAAATAAATAAATAAAATAACATAATGATAAAATAATATATACAATATTTACAGAATCGCCCTGAGGATCCCTGAGCCCACTCTATCCCCCACGTGTGAGGGGTAGAGCAGAGCTGGAGAGATCCCAGCGCATCCCTCTCGCCGCATCACTGGTTTACTTGTTAGTATATCTCACTTTTGTCATACTTACTGCACCTATTTGTTTATCTTTTACACCTCTTTACCATATCTACAACTATATCGAATATTTTTCTACAAATTATTATGCTAGTTCTGTAGCCTACACCTGGCTGTATATATTGTGTGACTAGTTTCAAATCCATCTATATGTTTACTTCCTAAATTATTATTATTATTTATTGTATATAATAAAAAATTTTTTTTTTTACATATTTTAGTATTTTCTCTGTATATTTACTTTAACGTTCTGTCAATTTTAACGATACTTGTATCTTATTTTCATTTAGCCCTGACGAAGCTCTGAAAAGTGGGGCGAAACGTTGCATAACAATAAATAGTTCTTTCTAATATAATAATGTACAGTGTACAGACCGAAACTGATTGTAAAAGAAAACTGTAGGGAGAAAAAAAATTGTTTATTATATCTTATTATTGTATCTCTTTTTTTCTGATTATACCATGTATGTGTAGTTTATATATGTCCGATTACGGATTGGTAAGTATGCTGTGTGAGATAGCAACCTAATGTATTTAGGCAGCATAGATAAATAATGTATTTTTTCTCTCCTGTACCACAATACCCAACATCTCCTGTTTAGGTCAGTTGTCAACCTTAATTCAATCAAAACAGCCCTAGAGAAGTCCTGCAAACTGGGCCGAAACGTTGGTTAACAATTGTTTTCTTTTACTATTTTGATACCTTTATTGACCGCCACCCAAAATATCTTCCAACAATCTACTTCAATTCAACTATCTTCTTCCAGTAAGATATAAATATATAAGATGTATATAAAACACTATATTGTAAATAAATTTCTCATATTTTAGGAATAAAACTCCATTAAAATTCAGGGCCGAATTTACACACTTAAGTGTTCTACTATTTGGTAGCTTTATTGACCACCACCCGAACTTTCTTCCTACAATATATATTACTATTTAAAGAAAAATAATATTTTTTTTATTATTTCTTCTTTTGAAAGGGAAAAAATATTTGGCGACATAGATAAAAAAAAATTAATGTTATATTATTGTCAGTAAATTCAGAACCCAATCATATATGTTTTAATTAATATAGATACAGAATTAATCCTCTTGATATTATGAAATGGAATATCTAAGATTCCTTTGTAATGGTAGATAAATAATATATATTACTATTTAAGCAAAAATAATATTTATTTAATTTTTTTACATTTCTTCTTTTGAAAGTAAAAAAATATTGAATGGGTTATTTGCGACATAGAAAAAAAAAAAAAATAATGTTATATTATTGTCAATCAATTCAGAAACACAATCATATATATTTTAATTAATGTAGATATAGGATTATTTTTTAATTTCAGTTTTAAAAACTAAAATTTTTATTAATTACTATAGATAACAGGATTAATCCTCTTGGTGTTGTGAAATGGAATGTCCAAGATCCCTTTGTAGTGGTTTAGTATACACTTTATTGGTATTTTTTATAATTAATATAAATTAAATAAATATATCAGCCATGATAGTTTCATATGTGACGTCATTAAGACATAATTCCTTCCCAAGATTTTCAAGTGTATATGAAACATACTACATATTTATCTATTGTATTATTTTGTACATTTGTAAATTACATTAAATAAATAGTTTAAAAAAAAAAACATTTTATTACGATAATGTAATTAAATAACTTAAAGTTAAAACATTTAAACTCTTAACTGATATTTAATAATTAATTTAAAAATATAATTTAGTGCCGCTGAATTTTAAAATAGTGTTTATGAAAATAAATTGACAATACACTGTAATGTTCCGTATCCATTTTTGACTGTCATCAAACTTGCAGGCACTTACTGCCAGTGTTCCTGCCAGTTTTTTGAATGTCAAAGCTAGACTTTGGAACAAACCTATTATTGTCATAATTAAAAAAAAAAAAAATAAATAAAGAGAAAAGAATATTTACATATTTAAGAAAAAAATAATAAAAATATAAATAAAAATATAATAGCTGTTTGATGAGGATTGTGGTTGCGCCGCTCACTTGCCGACACCACTTTTCACGTGCGTCTTTTCAAGCACTGCCTCAAGACCGGTGGGGCGGAAGTTGGCGGCGCAACCTTCCTCTTCTAGCCCATACCTCCTAAACACAATAAGCACTCCTTCAGAAATATAAGATAACTATAATTACTACAATAATAATATAAAATTATAACCCGTAGTTAACTCACGGGCGTATAATTAAATTATTAATAAAACTGGAAAAAAAATTTTTTTTTTTTAAATAATTTATTTATTGATATTTACAACTGTATACACATATATACAACAAGTAAATTTGCTGTAGGTGACATAGTAACATGATAAAAACATTTGGAGAATCTATCCACTGATAGAGCTCCAATAACATTTCTAGAGAAGAAGATCTCGAGGCCACCTTCTTTTCATACGCCTAGGAGGATTATTAAGTAATGAAGGAGAAGCGAGGTTAGAAACAAGTGGATTTGGATGGTTGAGAAGTTTATTATGGAAGGAACGGTATCTGTTTCTGGCCAAACAGGCAACATATGGAATATTGAGGTCCTGATGGATTACTTGATTTGTGACAAAGTAAGGAGCATTAAGGATTTTACGAAAAAAGTTAGATTCAAACCTCTATGTTAAGTAACAATTAACAGGTTATTATTGGAGATTAATAATCTCTCTTCTATAGTAATTGTGTGTGTTTAATTAGTTTTAACGTTATTAAACATAAGAGTGCTACCAATGGGTAGTTTCTCTGCACGCCTGCCTATTCTATTATAACTGAGATCAAATTTACTGAATGTACTATAATGTGCAGTTGTGAATTATAATAAAAATGTTAAAAATAAAAAAGGTTATTAAAAATTAGTTAAAAGTAATTTTAAAATTTTTAATGTAAAAGGCTAAGCACAAAATATGACTACTTCGCTTTCAAAGTGGCCTCTGACCATTGCCAGTCTGTAGGGTTGTCATAACGAAACCCAGTCTACAGTACTATCTTTGATATACGTCCAATTCAAATATAAATTAAATCTCCTTTTTGTTTTTATCAGATATGCAACTGTTTAATCAAAGTAGAGGTAGTAAGTTTTTCATCCAAAAAGAATTAAAAAAGACAGAAAAAAAAACACGAGATATCGATACATGGCTTTTACAGCGAAAAATTATTAGATAAAAAAGTATTTTTTATTTGAAATATTACAAATAAAATACGTCAATACAAAAATAAATCCATTTGTTTAATTTTTTTTTTTTTTTTAGATGTACCAATATTTGAGAAAAATTACGATATTATAGATTTTTTGTTCCAAAAAGAATTTTCTAGGCCAGGTAAAGCAAAAAAAATAATCAAAAAATAATGAAATTGTTGGATTTGCACTATCTTTAAATACACTGACGATATCTCTAAGCAAACCAGAATGTTCACTTTATGATTTAAAAAACTATGGAATTATTAAAATATGGAGTATTATGATCTTTATGGATGATTTTATTTGTGACAAAGTAAGGAGCATTCAGGATTTTAGATTGCAAGGATTGGATACAAGAGGAATTCGAAGGTTTAGTGGAGCCCCAAAGCTCAACTCCATATGTCCAGATTGGCCTTATTACAGTCATGTAGATCAGTCTTTTGTAATGTGTTGGAAGTTTAGAGCGTTTGTCTAGTAAGTGCTGTAATAGTCGAAATCGACGTGCAGTTTCCTGTCTTTTCAGTCTGGTGTGAGGATTCCAGGTTAATCGTTTGTCCAAATGTAGTCCAAGGTAGCGGATCTGTTCGACAGGGGTAAAAGTAACATAATTAAATGAAACTGTAGGACAGTCAGTAGGTTTGCGACGAAGGTTAAAGGATATTTGATGGGATTTATTTAAATCTAAAGGTCTTTATGCATGGTTTTATTTGTGACAAAGTAAAGAGGATTAAGGATTTTGGATTGTAAGGATTGGATTTGGGAGGAATTCGAAGGTTTAGATGTGAAGATTTGAATTAAAAATCCATAAACTCGGGTAGTTTCATATAATACTAAACACATAAAAACCTTTTACATAAATGAAATCCGGTTTTAAAGTAATTTCTTAATGAGTAGAGTAATTATTACAATATAATGGATCGATTACAATCTAATTACAATATCTAATAGCCTCAATGAAGGAGACGAGAACGGCTAATCCAGCTGTCTAGCTCTCGCGATCATTTTCTTATCCTTCGTCCAATTTCCCTAATGACCTTTTTATTATGATGGTCATCCAGTGGGAGAGGTTTCGGTCAGGATGAGAGGGTTTTTTTTTTATTAATCGCCTAATCGCCCCTTCATCAAACAGACCGCATCAAAGGATATCGTCCAAATGGTGGCGTTTAAACAGTTAGCGTATGATCAAAGGATTGTTGTGACAGCCCAAGTCCTGATTTCTTTCCTTTATTTTTTTTTTTTCTTTGTTTCTTTGTCTCATGAAAAATTAGCGCCAATGTCACGAGACGGCAATTATTGTGACTTCTTTTCCTTGTCCAGTTGTCCTTAGATCTAACTCGGAGTGGTTTGTCGTTTCTTGTCTTAATGACGTATCATTCATGGTTGGTCGAGTTACTTAATAGTTAATAATAGCTGGTTTAAAAAAAAAAAAAAAACTGTTGCAAATTATGCAATTGTTTTTTTTAATTCTATAATCTTCAATAATATACGTTTAGCAGTAGCAACGGGAGAAATTTAGGTAATATAAGATGTTAGTACATTTGTACATTGTAAGAAGGAAGTACATATGAACTGTTTCGAATTGACTCAACTGAAACAGTCCTTATGAAGCTCTACAAAGAGGGGCGAAACGTCAGCAAACAAATAGTTGTTAACTATATTTTGTCTTCATAATTTGAATTAATACGGTCATTTATTTATATATATATAATTTAAGTATTTAGTTTCTACGGTAACTTGAAACAACGAAATTATTGAGGATATAAAAGCGAAGTTAAAGCCGGGAAATGCTTGTTATTTTCAATTATGAAATTTCAGTTGGCAATTTCTGTTCTAAAACTTAAAAGTTTTTATTTTATATATTGATTTATTTAATGTAATTTACAACTGTATAAATAATAAATACAATAAGTAAATCTGTGGACTGTTTCATTTACACTTGAAAATCTTGGGAACCCGATGGTGATACTTCACGCATTAATTTAAATTAGAAGGTCTCGTGGCCATCTTCTTTTCAGACGCCTCGGAGGATTATCAGGGATTGTTAAGGATGAGAGATTAAGAGTTAATGGAATGTTAAGGTCTTTGTAGATGAGTTTATTTGTAACGTAATAAGGAGCATCAATTATTTTACGTAGGATTTTGGTTTGTAAGGAATTTGATGGTTTGGTACTTAAAAGTTAAAATTTAAAAAAATATTTTTGTTTAATGTTATTAAAATATTTAAAAAAAATGTTTTTCTCACTTCTCTTTACGAATGTGAAACCTGACACAAAGGGAAGAACCGCGCCTTAAGGTTTTTGAAAATAAAGTATATCGGACAGTAAAAAGGATGAGTTAACCGGAAAATTGAGAAGGCTATACAATGCTAAATTGAGGTATCTGTACCAGGTAAATATAATTCAGTTTATAGCATTGTGAAGAATAAGATTGTGGGACTTAGTAACGAATGGATCCACAGCCTTATAAATTGTGGAAAAATCTGGTTGTTGGTAATGATCTTGAAAGTCACCTCCTTGTATATCCGTTGTTCTAACAGCAAAACTTCATTACAAATGAATCCATGATATTTCATGAGTTTTAGTAGTTCTCATTATTATGTCAGTTAATCTTTTTGATACTCGTATTAAACCTTCTTAATGAGGTGTATATAGTTGACCATAGATTACTAATTGGAGAAGATGGTCGGAGGGGGGGGGGATGCGGTCAGCAAAGAAACAACATAAATAAACAAAAAATGTTTATTTATGCCGACGAAAAATCAGATCGAAACGTCGGCATAAATAAATATTTTTTGTTTATTTATGTTGTTTCTTTGCTGACCGCATCCCCCCGATTATATTCTCCAATCATTAAACTTTCTTATTATTTTTTTAGTATGGATATCTTTTTGATAACTCTACCTTTATATTTGTTATATTCACATGTCACTTTTATGCTCTTACATTAGCTTGACCTCTTCTTATTTTTGCCCTGATGAAGACCTTCAGTGAAGGGTCGAAACGTAGGTCATGATTAAATAGTTTAAACTATTGTTTTTATTGCTCTCTACGCGGACCAAAAGCTTCTAATTCATATAAGTCAACTATATTTTTCGATGAACTATAATTACATTTTAAGTATTTATAAAATGGATGTATACCTGATCTGTTAGGATAGTAACTTTTTTTTTTAATGGAATATGGTCCGGGTGCGTAAAAAAAAAAAAACACCTCAAATAGTAGATAATTATACTATTTTATTGAGCCAACGTTTCGCCTCACGTTACAGGGCTTCGTCAGGGCTAAAAAAGATACAAACACATAGTTACAAAAAGAGAAAAAAACATAAATGTAAAATAACAGGGGTATAAAATGTATAAAAGTAAGATATAATAAGAAAAATTAAAGGTTGTAAATAGTAAATGAAAAGGGTAATAGTAACAGAAGGGTAATAGTTGTGGCATAACTGCCGTCCCTACTCCTCCCAATACCAACGGTCACTTTGTTTCAGACTGCCATCAAAACAGGTATGCATTCTGTCTCATCATTTGATTTGTATTTTTTTTTTCTTTTTACATCTCTTTATTTGTATTTTCTTTAATATTTCTTCTCTTATCTATCTGTTACTATTACCCTTTTCATTTACTATTTACAACCTTTAATTTTTCTTATATCTTACTTTTTTACATTTTATACCCCTTTGATTACTGTTATTTTTTTTTTCTATTTTTTTTCTTTTTGTAACTATGTGCTTGTATCTTTTTTAGCCCTGCAACGTGGAGCCACAACGTTGCAACGTTGGCTCAATAAAATAGTATAATTATCTACTATTTGAGTTGTTTTTTTTACCGCACCCGGACCATATTCCATTCATCTATACACACGGTCAATCAATAATCTTCCAGTAACTTTTTTTTTGTTTACATTCACCGCTTTTGAGAGAAGAATACATCTACTCTTCTACGGAATATGACATCAGCTTCGGAGACAAACACCGGTACTCCGGACAGACCAGTCACTGGTTATGAGAACTCGAAGGGGAATACATTAAGAGGAGAAGAGGATGTTTGGTGTATACATGTCAATCCTTCTCCGACAACATGTCGAGGAGTCGCTTTAGCCTCACTAATGACTACGGATAGTTTACAAGTCAATATGGCCGAGCACTCGTCTTGAATAAATGTTTATATTTCGACGAGTTGCTGCCACATCGATACGAACGTTCTATCTTTGGGGTTTGGTAGGTCGCCAACACTCGGCACCTTGAAGTGTCTTGAGGTTGATCAGGGAACTACTGGAAGCTATTGTAATATATAATCATCCAGTAAGCATATATATCATAGTATATAATATACAATTCCAGTAAACAACTAACACATTAACGTTTAGGCAAATCATACATCATCAGACGGGAGACATAATAGTACAAGAGCCCAAAAGTAGAAAAAAATGCAGTTCACCCCAATTTTTGATTACTTAAATGAAAAACTATGAATAATTAACAGTCTAAATTAATGAGTCTGCCAAGTATAGGTAGGGGGAATAAAAAACTGCTGCTGTTTCAAAACCTTAAAAAAATAATTTTTCTTTCGGAGCTCTATATCTTAAAAACTACCAACAACACTAGAAAACCTAAGAGAACATTATTTAAAGAAGAGTAAATTTGCTAATATAAGCCCTAACAGAGCTATTTACGTTTAATAATATTCGAGATATAGCTTTTTAAAAAAGCAACATTTCATAAATACTGAGAGATCAGTAGTAAGTGAATTTATTTTGAGAAATCTATATCTCTATAAAACATTCGATGTACAAATGTCTATTAGCGCTCAAATTAAAGCTAGTTTCTTCGTAAATGTAGTAGTTTTCATGATATTTGCTAAAATAAATTGATTTATAGTTGTTCGGACAAATTTTCATGTGCAAAAATTATATTCATATGTGAATATTTTAAAAACTACTGCCTCTACAAAGATACGTGATATAAACCAATTTATAGCAAATTAAACTATTTTTAATTCAAGTCATAGCAAATATCAATACATCGAATGACTCCTGAGATATATATATTTTTTTTTTATAAATCAAACTTATTTTTCGAACAACTATAAATTAATTCATTTGTGCGAATATCATGGAAGCTACTACTCTAACGAAAATAAATGTCAGAAACTTCTTTATAGTACATTTAACAAGCTTTAATTTGAGTGCTAATAGACATCTGTACCTCGAATGGTTTTTTAGATATAGATTAATCAAAATATATTCACTAACTACTGATATTTTAGTACATTTTAATGAAATGTCTCCTTACGATTATATCTGTTATAAATATATTAATACGGCCTAAATAAAATATTATTTTATAAATTTTTTATTTTTTTTTAATTATTTATTTATTGTAATTTACAACTGTACAAAATAATACAATAGGTAAATATGTAGTATGTTTCATATACACTTGAAAATCTTGGGAAGGAACCACCCATTGGTGGTACTTCAAACATTAATTTAAACTAGAAGGTCTCGTGGCCATCTTCTTTTCAGACGCCTCGGAGGATTATCAGGGATTGTTAAAGATGAAAGATTAAGAATTAATGGGTTAGGATGGTTAAGGAGTTTGGAATAAAAAGACGCATATCTGGTTTGGGTCAAATCTGCAACGAATGGGATGTTAAGGTCTTTATGAATGAGTTTATTTGTGACGTAATAAGGAGCATCAAGGATTTTACGTGGGATTTTGGATTGTAACGATTGGATGCGGGAAGAATTTGATGGTTTGGTGGAGCCCCAGAGCTCAATTCCATATGTCCAAATTGGTCTGATTATCGTAGTGTATACTAATTTTTTGTAGTGAATGGGAAGTTTAGAGCGTTTGTCAAGTAAGTGTTGTAGCAATCGGAATCTACGAGCAGTTTCTTGTCGTTTCAGTCTTGTGTGTGGATTCCAAGTAAGTCTCTTGTCAAGATGGAGTCTTAAGTATCGAATCTGTTCAACAGGCGTTAGTGGTTTTATAAATTTAATTAAATTTTTTATATATTTTTGTTTTCCTCTTTCTTCTCGTACCGTTGTACTATATACTCTTACATCACTTTTATTTTCTTTGCATCTTTTCATTTTAGTCCTGACACATGACTAATGATACAATTGTAATATTCCTTAATGAGGCAGTTTATTGGTTTTTTTTTTTTTTTCAAATTTTCTACTTAAACGAGGTTTATTTTGTTAGCTAAGGTTACATTGTAATCTTGCTTCCATTAGTAAGAGCGCTTACTGCTTGTTATTCCTAATAAGTTAAACAATTACTTTTTGTTTTTAAACGGCACTTAAAAAAACTGCACACGGGTGCTGCATTGTGCATAGAGATTAAATTATCAACGCTACCTACTTAGTGCATAATTGAGCTATGGAAATTGGCAAGATAAAACTAACTTAAAATAGGTGCCTTGTTAGGTAACTAAACGAGGTGCAACACTGTCAGTGGAATATTTTTAAAATAACACCCATGAAGAGATTTTTAAGGTTTCGTAAAATTATATTTTCGGTCCATTTTTAAAATTTGTTTGTCTCACTAACTGAATGACGTCCGAACATTATGTGGAAAAATCAAAGGAACATTCGTTTACAACAACCCACATAAGCTGATTGTGAAATTAAAATTATTAAACAAACGGTCTAAACTTCCAATACATTACAAAAGACTGTAATAAGGCCAATCTGGACATACGGAGTCTAGCTTTTGGGGTTCCACTAAACCTTTGAATTCCTCTCGTATCCAATCCTTACTAAAATCCTCAATGCTCCTTACTTTGTCACAAATAAAATCATCCATAAATATTTTAATGTTTCATATTTTTAACCAATCTAGCACGAGCCAAATACCATTTCTTCCATTATAAACTTCCCTAATTACCTAAACCCACTAGTTTCTCTAGCCTTGCTTCCTCTTCCATTCCTGACAATCCTCTAAGTTGCCTGAAAAGAAGATGGCCTCGAGACCTTCTAATGTAGAAATATTATCAGTGTAGTATGAATAGATGCAAAAAAGACATTCGTTTTAGAATATTAGTAGTTATTATATATTAAATATAGTGTAGTCGACTGTCTTCCCGTAAAGTTTTTGGTAAACGAAGGAATCAATATATCGATATTCACATGCTAGTGTGTTCTTTTGACTTTTGTCGGCTATTGCATTCGAGTTTTATTAAAAAAAGGAATAATTATTTATTCATCATATCTATTTATAATTATTATTACATAACCTATAAATTCAATTTTGTTTAAAATTTTTATCAAAAACTTGTTAATTTAATTACTTAGAGATATAATGAATATTTATAAAAACGTATTTGTGATATGTTAAACATATATTTGTGAAATGTTAAATCAAAGATGAACTGCGATAAAATCGATAGATTTTTAAAATATATTTTTTTTAATCATTTATTTATAGTTATTTACAACTGTATAACATATATACAACAAGTAAATTTGCTGTAGGTGAGATAGTGACATGATACAAACATGTGGAGAATCTACCCATTGATAGAACTCCTATAACATTTCTAGAGGAGAAGATCCCGAGGCCATCTTCTTTTTAGACGCCTAGGAGGATTATTAGGTAATGAAGGAGAAGCCAGGCTAGAAACAAGTGGATTTGGGTGTTTGAGAAGTTTATCATGGAAGGAACGGTATCTGGTTCTGGCCAAATCGGTAATATATGGGACATTGAGGTCATGATGGATGACTTGATTTGTGACAAAGTAAGGAGCGTTATGGATTTTGATGGTTTAGTGGAGCCCCAAAGCTCAACTCCGTATGTTCAGATAGGCCTTATAATAGTGATGTAGATCAGTCTTTTGTAATGGATTGGCAATTTAGACCGTTTGTCTAGTAAATGTTGTAATAGTCGGAATCGACGAGCAGTTTCCTGTATTTACTGTCTTGTATGAGGATTCCATGTCAGTCGTTTGTCGAGATGTAGTCCTAAGTAAGAGATCTGTCGCAAGGAATAAGTGGGTTATTATTAGAGGATACCTTAAAGGATGCCAAATCCTACCAGCCAACCAAAATAACCTATCCATACGCTTGTGCGAATTTGAGATAGTTTGGCAAACGTGTATAGGCACCTTAGCATAGTGTTATATATAATGCTCTTAGTTACAGATGTGTATATAAAGATTCATTTCAACATGATAATAATTCAACTCACCAGATATAAATGATACCGATTTAGACCTGACCCTTTAAAAAAAAAATCAGGGGTAACAGGAATGTAAGAAAATAAATAGGCTTCATCTTTCTTCTTGGTGTTGAATATTGCGTTTTCAGGTTCGTATAATCGATCCTTTTTTCTCTTTCAAAATGCTCTTAAGGGAACAATTATCGATTCGGGTCGCAGGTCCTTTATGATAATGAGAGCTACCGATGGGCTTGAGAGCCAACGAGAGTAAAAATGCTAATATCTTAGACAGGAGGTCTCATTGATAAATATCTTAGGCGAGTGGCTCTCATTGATAAATGGCGGGGAACATGAGGGCGGTGGGTCAGAAGAGGGATCGTCCAGATCTAAATGGAATAAGGCGATTTAAATTGTAGATGGGGAGGGGGAAAAAGAGATGGTTTTCGTCTACCCGCCTGAAGGTTCCAAATGACTCCAGTCGGAAAGATTTGTCGTAAGATGTCTATCTGCTGAGAACCGTTAACATAACTTCGGCCACCTTCCTCGTATTCCATAAATAATACATGTGTCTCCACTACCTCGGGCTACTTCGTACTACTACCGAACACTCTCTTTGTCTTCTCGCTCTGCTCGCTAAGGGCTGCCACAATCTAATACTAGGCTCAATTTTCTTTATAAAAATATATACAGGATCTCCCAGCGAACATTTTCACTCTCTCTAAACTCTAAAATTTTTGGAAATTATATTTTAATTTTATAATTATGTTATATTCTTTAGTTCTTATCCAGTACACTCATCTCTTGAATTTCAAACGGAATCCTTTTTATTTGTTTAGTCCTTTTTTACGAATTCTGATAGCAGGTCTAATTTTAAGACGAATTTATATATGGCACTTCTTTAAGTTACTAATTCATAAGTATAAATAGGATCTTTCCGTGTACATTTTCGCTCCCCCTAACCTCTTTTTTTTTTTTTTTTACAGGCCGTACTCGAACCTGTGGTCTTTGGACATAATCAACTATTCAATAACTTTTATCTTGACAGTCGATAGTAAAGCAACAACAGGGGTATTTATTATTTGTTAAATGTAAAAGGTTTTAACGTGCTGAATGTTATATATTTTTAATATTTTATTTTTGCATATATTTGTAACTCTTTTATACCTATTTATTATTTTTATTTTTTGTATGCATATTTATATACCTATCTCTCACTACTTTTATCAATTATAAGACATATATATTACGAGTTTATATTCTATTTATTTAAAAAGAATATTAGTTGTATGTTTTATTTATGTTAAAAAGGGGAATAATAAAGAAAAAAAAGAGGAAAGTCACATTGGGTTGAAAGAGAAAAAAAGAGGGAATACAAAAAATAAATTAAATTAATAAATTTTAGAAAGAGGAAAAAAAAATAAAAAAGATAAAAGAAACAAAGCGATTTAGCAAAGAAAAAAAAAGCATATACTATTATTATATATTGTTTCCTTGTTATGGCGATATATATATATATATATATATATATATATATATTCTGTGTAGATTTAATTAAGTCCGTTGTGTAGCTGGCAACCCACTGAACCACCTATTTATTATAGTCCTTCCCAAAATATCAAGTGTTTGAAACATTACTCATATTTACTTATTGTATTTTTTGTGTAGTTGTTAATTACAATAATACCAGTGATGCGGCGAGAGGGATGCGCTGTGATCTCTTGAACTCTGCTCTACCCCTCACACGTGGGGGATAGAGTGGGCTCAGGGATCCTCAGGTAGGTTCTGTAAATATTGTATATATTATTTTATCATTATGTTATTTTATTTATTTATTTTTCATACAGATAGTCTGATTATGTTCATCTTGTCTATTCTTTTGTTTGTATATATTTTA
>NW_027111176.1:571481-575030 GCF_000696795.3 Halyomorpha halys | reverse complement strand
ATTCAGTAACATCATAATAAAAAATATATATATATAAGCAAAATAAAAATAATGACATACGCATCCCTTTTCTCTGTTTTAAAGAATTTTTTTTTTTTTTTTAAACTAACGTTAAAGTTTATCATGAACCTTCAGTAATCTTAACACCTCTACATCACTACCGTATCAGCCTCTGCTAGTAAAAGGCCAGTTAAAATTCCTGTTCAAGAAACTTCCTCGAACAAAAGAGCAAAAGGTAGACAATGAAGCGTGCGAGGCGAACAGTAGAGAACCCGAGACAGAAGATAAGACAGAAGGACATATATCTCCTCCTGCTAATGACCCTAAAGCTAAGTGGTACACAGCCGAGAGGTGATAGTATGGTCACCACTAAATCAGCTTCCAGGACTCCGACAAATGAGCGATATGAGCATTCGTCCATTCATTTAGTCCTGACACTTCGTCCTGCCAAGTTTCCGCCTCGTGTAAACTCCAAGATCTGGTATACATTTAACTGTGACAACTCGCATGCAGATTACCCTATATGCATTTTATCTTTTATAAAATATGATGTTCAAATATATATATCACTTCGAGCGGAATAAATAAAACCGAGTGCATTTTCATGTTCAGTAAAAGAGAAGCCATATGTCATGGACAATTTTGATATGAGATATCGATGACAAGGTTTGCGATTGCGTAATTATAAAGTGAGAAAATAAATTAAACTTTTCTCGTAATCGAAGGTTGTTTATATTTGGAAAATCGTGGCAATTCTTCATGAATATATATTCAAGGTGCGAAAAAATTTATGGACAGTCACTCTGCCTTCAGGACCCCTATTAAGTCCTGCAAAGTGAAAATTTCTAATTAAAACAATTAGATAAATTATGTGTATTGAAAATATTGATGTGGGAGCAGAGTAGCTCAGTTGGTAAGATACTGTGGGTTCGAGAGCCCTCTGCGATCTATCCAGCATACAGTACAAAGTACTTCCTTCATACAACCTTCATGGCTTGTGCAGATTCAGATTTAATTTTTCATTATATAATGAATTATTCTTATACTAATTAATAAATTTAAATGTATAGAGTTTAGAATACTGTAATACCAATTGTCTTTCTTCTTAACTAAAATCACCTTTTAAAAGAAACTTTAGTTCCAGATAGCTACTACCCATGGTAGCACTCTAATGACATTTTACATTAGCTGGTCTCCTGGCCATCTTCTTTTCAGGCGCTTCGGAGAATTGTCAGGAATGGAAGAGGATGCAAGATTAGAAACTAAGGGGGTTTGAGTGGTTAGGGAGTTTATAATGGAAGGAGTGATATCTGGTTCGGGCTAGATCGGTCACATAGGGAACATTAAGGTCTCCATGTATAATATTAATTGTGACAAAGTAAGGAGCATTGAGGATTTTACGAAGGATTTTGGATTGTAAGGATTGGATGCGAGAGGAATTCGAAGGTTCAGTGGAGCCCCAAAGCTCAACTCCATATGTCCAGATTGGCCTTCGAATAAATATAAAAAATTATTTGATAATTTATGGTAACTATAATATAAAAAATGTTACTTAACTATGCGTGATGAATGGAAATAAAAAAGAGAAAACTTTGATAAAAATAGAAAAACGTAATAATTATGAAATACAACTAATATTTACTTTCGGTTTTCGAGAACGCTAGCGCAACGTAACCGTGGTGACCAAGTTAACAAAACTGTCGACCAGAAACAGGTCACTAAGTTACCGGAGTTTAACTAACTCTTAGACAAATCTTAGTTGTTGCAACCGAACATAAGAATGTTTGGGTTTTTGGGGAAAAAGCGTTTATATTATGAATTTTTTTTATTGATATTTACAACTGTATAAAAAAATACAACAAGAAAATTTGGTCATAATGACATAATGATAATGATATGATACAGCATGTAGAGAAACTACCCAGTAGTAGAACTCTAACCCTTAGATAATCATGTACTTAAAGAAGTTTTTATATGTATATATAGTTGACCGTAAAAGTTTAAATATACGTAGATGGCCAGGGTCGCGGTAAAAAAAAAACAAATAGTTTAAAACTATATTTAAAGAAATTTTTCTTTGGCAAATATAGCAGTAATTGAATTAAATATAATCGATTTCATATAGATGAGAAAACAGACGAGCACTATCGATATATGAACAACCCCCCTCACAAATCAATGAGATATAGATAACAGGATTGGGATTCAGTTCCGCAGTACACTGAATTATATCTAGCCAATCATAATATCGGATACAGGAGAGGAACTCGCTCCCGGCCAATCAGCTTGCGGCTAACAAAAAGCCCACCAATAACAATTTGTATAAAATGTTAAGTCACGCATTGGCCGTAGTAATTACAATGGAGAATATAATAGTCCGTAATTTCTGTTCTGTCTCGTTACCCCGGCAGTCAAATGGGTTCTGAACAACCTGATGATTAAGTCTATCTCATCATCTCTCGACGATCTTCCTCACTCTATTTTTGTACAACGAAAACTGTTTCGGTGCTAAAATTACTGATTTATTTAATTGGAAGGAATACTACAGTAATAAAGTCATTATTAGAAACCTCACCTAACGGACAGCTCTTCCAATAAACTATGTGAAATAGAAGAATTTCGACCCCATTCTCTGTTATCAGATCCGGTACATAGCTTCCTTTTGGGCTCAGAGGAATCTCAAGAAGAGCAAACTCACAAAAAACAAAGATAAATACGGCGAAATCTCTACTAATGGACACCTCCTTCCAACGGACAATTTTTATAGCTCCGGTATGAATTATAGGAATTTCGACCTCTTCTTAACATATAGCATAAATTGCGCTATTTAACTAACTTTTACATCATCAAACTAATCCAATAGTATAGTAATACATATAATTTGTACCTACTTTATTGTTTGGTTTTTAAAAATTTTTATTAAGTGCGGCCACATTGTTTAAAATTAAAATTACGAGGCGGTCAATAAAGTTGTCAAAATAATAAAAGAAAACTATTTATTGCTAACTAACGTTTCGCTCAACTATTCAGGTCTTCTTCAGAGCTAAATGAAATTATTTTTTATATATTTTGTGAACAAAACGATTGTTTTAAAATGTTTTTTTTTATTTTAATGTTCTGACAATTCTTACAATGTTTGTATTTTGTTTTTCATTTAGCTCTGAAGAAGGACTGGAACGTTAATAATAAATAATTTTCTTGTACTATTTTGATACCTTTATTGAACACTATTAAAACTGATCTTCGAATTTATTTTAGTTTATTCATATTGGAAGAAGATAGTTGGCCGAATGAATTAGATTAGAGGAAGATAATCCGAGTGGCGGTCAAATAAACGTATCAAAATAGTAAAAGAAAACTATTGTTAACCAACATTTCTGATGGTAGTTCAGTTTTTGTTTTTAATGCCTGTTGAACAGATTCGATACTTAGGACTCCATCTTGACAAGAACTGCTCGTAAATTCCGATTGCTACAACACTTACTTGACAAACGCTCTAAACTTCCCATTCACTACAAAAAATTAGTATACACTACAATAATCAGACCA
>NW_027111176.1:569029-570281 GCF_000696795.3 Halyomorpha halys | reverse complement strand
CGTAATAAGGAGCATCAAGGATTTTGGATTGTAACGATTGGATGAGGGAAGAATTTGATGGTTTGGTGGAGCCACAGAGCTCAATTCCATATGTCCAAATTGGTCTGATTATTGTAGTGTATACTAATTTTTTGTAATGAATGGGAAGTTTAGAGCGTTTGTCAAGAAGGTGTTGTAGGAATCGGAATCTACGAGCAGTTTCTTGTTGTTTCAGTCTTGTGTATGAGTTATATTTAAAGTTAATAATTAACAAGATAAGTTCACAGAATAAAGAAGTAGAAGCTAATAACCAAGAAATTGGTTTTGTTGAACAATAATTTATTTAAGCCTATACATCTCATTAAAAGATGAAATAGATAATAGGATTAACACGGAATGAAAAAAATACTGGTGTATAAAAAACATTTTTAAAAGTCAAATACTAATAAAATATATATTTTATATATTTTTTGTTATTATTTTTTAATGTATATTTATTGCTACTTTTACCAATTATATGATATATATTGGAAGAAGATAGTGGAGGAAGGTAGATAATCCGGGTGGCGATCAATGAAGGTTTCAAAAAAGTAACAAAAAACTATTTATTATTATCCAACGTTTCGCCCCTTTTTGGAGGGTTTCGTCAAAACGTCATTCTGCTTATAAAAGACTATAATAGAGAGAATAGTACTTGAATAAAAATGTAACAAAGTATACGAAATTATTATTCGTTATTAGTTATAAATAAAACATCAATATAGTTAAAAAAAAAAATTATTATTGTTACACTCCTACGTTTCAGCCATTCTGGCCTATAAAACTATTATTTTCACATTGGAAGAAGATAGTTGACCGTATGACATATGTATTAGGAGTCTATATTATATTTATTTAAAATGAATATTATGTGTATTTTTATTTTATTGTGTTTTATTTATGTTAAGGGAGGAATAATGAGGGAAAAGGAAAAAAATAAATTGAAAGAGAAGAAATCATAAAAAAAAAAAAAAAAAGGATAGAGAAAGAGAAAAAAAGATGAATTAACAAAAAAAAACAATTCTGTGCTTTCTCACAAATAAAATCATCCGTAAAGACCCCAATGTTCCATATATAACTGATTTAGACCGAACCAGATATCATTTCTTCCATAATAATCACCCTAACTACCCAAACATTATTCTGTTTCTAACCTTGCTTCCTGACAATCTTCCAAGGCGCCTGAAAAGAAGATGGCCACGAGACCTAATGTAAAAACGTTATTAGAGTGCTA
>NW_027111176.1:562052-568869 GCF_000696795.3 Halyomorpha halys | reverse complement strand
TGTTATAAATAAAAAAAAAATTAAGATAAAATAAATAGATTAAAATAATAATTCTTAATAAAAGTAAAGACATTTATATATGCAAAAATAATGACATTTATTGATTTAACAAAATAAATAATTTACTTCTAATGGAAAAAAAAAGAAGTGAAATTAAGGAAAAGATGAAGGTAAATACAGAATTTAAAACAGAATGTCCTGCAACCCCAGGCTGTTTCAGTCTTCAGGTTGTGGTTGGGTTTCCCAAGGTGTAGGTCAGTGGGAGTGGAACTTCATGAATCATTTTTTGATGTAATTCTCTATCGTTTCTATTTGTAATTCAAGATGCAATTGGCTGTTTCTAACAAACCAAGGATTAAGGATCTTTATTTTAAAAAGATTGTAATTTTATCCTTTTCGTAAAGGACTTCACAGCCATACATCAGCCTGAGAATTTTAAAAAAATAAGAATAGCTATTCTGATTTTTTATTTAGGTATGATATAATTCCAATCAAAATTTCATTTGCAACCCCCCACTAAATTGAGTTGAAAGGTGGAAAAATTGTATGTGAATTTGCCGGTTTCGTTTTTGTTCTCTCCATCTCCACCATTTTGTTAGATTGAATTTTACAGAGAAGTTTTTTTTTTTTTTTTTTTACTAAGTTCAGAACCCCTTCATTAAACTTGTTTAATTCAAATCTTTTTTTTTTTTTTCTTGCTACTTTTACGGGCATAATTAGAAAGCCTTGAGATCGCTTCATTGATTAAGAAGATTGACTCCATTGAGTGATTAACATATTAACAAATGAGTGAGTGAGTGATACAAGAGCTGTTGTAATAGCAGCTCACCTTGGAGTTACGAGATAACTTCATTTTGTCGCTAAATTAACTTTAACAGTTGCTCTTGTATCTATGCAAGTTCATCTCATTCATAATTCACCACTCATTACCTCTTTCGATTTATTGTTTTATTCATTTTTATTTACGTCGTTTACATAAATCATCGAACGAGTTAGAGTATGTAACGTGTAGAAAATAATAAGTATCTATCAAACGACAAATGTTTTATTGCTTATAAAATACTATAACAGAGCGAATAATACATGATTAAAAATGTAATTAAGTATAAAAAATTATTAGTTATAACTAAACCATCCATACAGTCCATATAGTCTGCATTGAGTAACTTATCTCAACATTTTATGTATACATGTAATCTTGTGTTGATATAGTAATCAGTTGAAATAGAAATTGTAAAATAATTATTTTACTAAGCATAACTGTGAAAATAATAGGTAATTTACTAATTGATAAATATTGACAAAGACATAATGCGAACTAATGTTTGCCTGTGATAGTGTGAATAAAATCCTTGAAAATGACCGAAATGGCTGAAACGTAGGAGTGTGCAGATAATAAAGAAGTGTTGAGACTATATGAATATTTTATTTTATAACTTATCTGAAACAAAGATTTTCGAAATATTGATGAATGAATGGATAAAATAATTTTATTTTTTTTATTTTGAATAAATGAGAAATTATAATTTTTGTCAGAGTGAAAGAAGGTTATATCATTTTACAGATACTTCTAGGATTCGTAGTGAACAGATATAACTTTTTGTGTTCGTATATACGTATAAACTTTAATTTTTCTGTGTTATTAATTTTATATCTAGTTGAAAATAATATTTAATGTTAAAAGAAAATTAAACGCTTGAAAGTTCAGAGGTTCAGTACTTTGTAAATACTGTTCTTAAACCAACGGTTTTGCAAGGAGGTGATTTAGTCAGAACTTCATAAGGCTGGGTGGATCCCGGATGGCTTCCAAACACCTAGGGTTGAAGTGATGCTAAAAAAAAGTAATGCTACAACCCGTAAAGAGTCAGGGGAGAAATAATTTATAAGGATTAACTGTTGCGCAAGGAGGTGATTTTTGATCGCGCTCGACCGCCAGATTTTTAGCCAATTAAGTGCTCAAAGGTAGACTTTGTAGAGGCTAGTGGGTGCCCCGATTGGTCCCCTGAATCCACAAGGTTGACTCAATACTAAAGAAACAGGATAAATAACAATCTACTAGAGCCGGATTCTAACTCGGAATATAGTAACAAGCACCATATTCACTGAGCTACCCCCCTCACTCCTTTATATTAATTAGATTATTTTTTCTTTTCTTTTTTTTTATTAAATCAAAAGCATTCATAATAAAATTTAAAAATCAGTTTGAAAAAGAATTTAAATTCGTACCGGTACAACTCTAAGGCTAGATAGACCCCAGAGGACTACCAAATCCACAGGGCTGACTCAAGGCTTCCATCAAATAGAAAATAACTATCTGCCCGAGCCGTTGTTGTCTTTGAGTTAATAGCACAGTACCTTACCATTGAGTTATCCCACTCCTGTTTATTTTTAACATAAATTCTACTCAAGTAGCCTTGTTCAGCACTCGTTTAAAATCGATACAGTTACGATCAGAAGTATAATATGTTTCTGACTACAGTATAATAGATATCATATCAGTAAGTACAGGGAAATACCAATAGAATAGGTGTCGAGTGTGTGTTTGAGAGAGAGAGGGTACACAACAGTACCTAATGAATTTTACATTATGTCTCAGTGACGTTTTAAAATTTTACATAAATGGGCTAGGACACGCAACGTACTTAGCTGTCGTTTCAGCGTAAACTTTATTAGTGTCGCTTAATATTATTCTTATCGACAGCTCCCTTATCTGGTATAATTTATTACCTTATATATCAAATATTTGTATTTGTATTTCAATTATTTTTTATATGTTTACAGGATATTGATATTATAATTAATTTACAGTATAAACGTTTGATATTCGATTATATCACTATTATCAAAACAAAGAGAAAAAAAACTATACTGCATTTTAAATTAAATGTTATATGAAATTATTACTATATAGATCAATTAATTATAATTATATTATATATTTTTATTAAAAAATAACAAAAAAAAATAAAAAATGATAAATCTACTTAAAAGGAATTTCACACATAACATTGTTTAAAAGTCTAAAGTTATTATTGAAAGTATTAATAATTAATATTATGATAAATTAGATTAATGATGTATTATAATTATTGTTTGAGAGTAGTTTATTTTATTATTAACACACACAAATTTGATCCAAATATACTCTCAACATATATTTTCAAAAACTCTCCAACGTTTCGGCACGCAGGCAATTTTCAAGAAGACAACCTATAAAAATTTTTATTTTTATATTAATTACATTATTTCCTTAACAACATACTAATATTTTTGACTATTAAATATTGATGTCATATTCTTTAAAAAATTTTCCTGCAGGATAATTGCCCATGTCATATCTTTAAAATTAAATATTAAAATTATATAACAGTTTTAAAGAATGCTTTTAAATTGATTATTTACTTACGGTATAGTCAAAAATATTAGTATGTTGTGAGGAAATGAATTAATTAATACAAAAACAAAAATTTTTATAAGTTGTCTCCTTGAAAATGGCCTGAGGGCCAAAACGTTTGAGAGTTTTTGAAAATAAATGTTGAGAGAATGTTTGGATCAAATTCGTGTGTATTAATAATAAAATAAACTAATATCAAACAATCATTATTATAAATCATTAATATAATATTTGTATTAAGTAAAAATATTTTTTTATATTAATGTAAATGTAAATATATTTATTGTATATATGTCATATCATGGATTAATTGGTATGCTATGTATTTTGGCAACCCCCTCTCCCCCAACCACCTCACGTTGGTCCACGGTCAACTATCTACACCTCATTTTAAATTAATCTAAATTGAACATTTATGTCTAATTACTTTTTTATAGCAACTTATATTATGTTTCGTTGTTATCATGTAGTTTTATAAAAATAATAAAGAAAATTTTTTAATTATCTCTATAGAATCTAATTTACCGGCCGTTAGAGCTCTGGCGAAATTCTTTTTTTTTTCAATTACTTCTGATTAACTATAATTAATCCTTTATAGGCTTTCCCAACGATTCGTAGTAATGCGCGAAACCATCTTAAACGAAAGTTTTGTTTTCAGCTGAAAGATTAGCGATGGTGATGATCATTATGCAACATTATTCCGTTACTAAACCATAACGAGAGGCCAGGCGTCGCGCGTTCTTAATTACGACAACGCTAACGAGATGCGTTTTTTTTCTTTTTCATTTTGAGGAAATGATTAATTTTAATAAGAGGAGACTCGGTAGCCAGGTAAGAATTAAATTGTAAGCAGGCAATTAGAAGGAGGTAAATCATAGGTTGGGGTAATTGGCCGTTTAGCAATGGGAGAATTCAACGAACGTGGCGTATTATACTAACAATATTTCTGCGTATTATATGTATGGGGAGGCTCAGCTGTGAGTCAACCCTGTGGATTCAAGTCCACCCAGCCTCATAAAGTTGACTCCCATAACTTGGAAAACCTCTGGGGGTGTGTGATTCTGCCCAATTCACTTCCTGGCACAATCGTTGGTCTTGTACCAGTACTTCCTTTCTAAGTATTGAATTCTTGAACCTTCATGGCTTGTAGCAAGTTCATTCATTTGCGTGCTAACGTTGAAAATAAAATTAAGTCAATAAATTTGTATAGGAAATTCGTTTTTTTTTTTATTTATTGAATGATATTTACATAATAATACATTCAGTAAATTTGATCTAAGGTCATAATGGAGTGATATTGGTATGTAGAGAATTTACCCATTGGTTAAAATTAAATTAAAATCTGTACTACAACCCATGCCGTAATAAGGAAGTACCAAATTTATAAGGCTGGGTGGACCCCAGGAGGTCTCCATAACCCACAGGGTTGACTCATGGCTACAGTGAAACAGAAAACAATGTTCAGTCCAGCTAGAGTCCTTGGAGTTAGTAGCATCTCGCCTTAACACGCTGCTACCGCGCTCCTCATTTACTCATTGGTAGCACTATAAAATCCTTTTTAAAACTAAACTGTTTTTTTTCACTGTAAGACATGATTATCTCGATACGTCACCATAATATAGTTGTTTATTATTGACTGATATTCAAGAAATAACGTTTCGCCCCACTTTACTAGGCTTCATCAGGGTTGTCAGATTGACTGGGCTGCAAAGTGGGACGAAACGTTAGTTAACAACAGTTTTCTTTTACTATTTTGATACCTTTATTGACCGCCACCCTTCTTCCAACACTAGTAATTTTATTTTGATGTATTCAAAAATTTTAAAAGTTTCCATTTAAGTAAGCGGTATTTGATAGAAAACTATTAACACTTAGAGGCCGTCATTCAGTTACGCCTTTCAAAACTAGCTTCAAAATCGATTTTCTTTTTCGATTTAGCTAACAGGACCCGAATTCGGGTGATGATGTACGATAGCTCGTTACCGGCAGGAAATTAACTGGCCAAGTGTGAAAGGTGAAATTGCTCCGTCATTAAGGGTCTCGCGGAGCTGTCAAAAATCTTGCTCTTTCATTAAATAATAACTTAGAAAGATCTGACAGTTAATAAACATCAAAATTGTAAATTATACCTCTTAGTGTATTTTTTTAAAGTGAAATTGAGTTTCGTTTGTAAACCACATTTTTACCATTATTTTCTTTCAGTACGTTATGAATCTATTATATGATACATTTACATAGTGGAGGGAGGGGGGTTGTGTATATGTTTGCAAAAATATATATACAATAATCACATTTTTAAATAATGGTTAAACTGGATTTGGTGAATGACACAATTCTTCCTTTTTTCAGGCGCTTTGGAGGATTCTGAGGAATGGAAGAAGAAGCAAATTTAGAAACTATTAGGTTTGGGCGGCTAAGGAGTTTATAATGGAAGGATTGGCATCTGGTTCGGGTTATATACCGATTCTATAATTATAATTCGAAGAGAAAATTAAGGAAAAAATTAAATTCATTTAATAAAGTTAAGCTACAAGAATTTAGCTTAAAAACACTTCAAAAAATAAGAAATAAGTCTTCCAATGAAAAATGAGACATTATCTAGTTAGCAAGCCATGTGGGATGAAAGCCCGCCAAGCAAATTAAAAACCATAAAAAAAACCACTAAACCATGGACCACATCATACCGTTCCAATCGCAGGGAGGAGGTAGTGTACACAGTACATAACAGTGTACTTACGATCAGTCACATATTTGAGAAATGCCATTTTTATTCTTCGAACTTGAGTAGATTGGGAGTGGGACCGAGTGTATCGGATGCTCTGAATGATGACCAGAAGAACGTGGAAATGGTCTTAGTTTTCTTAAAAAGGAATGGCCTTTTGAATAAGATTTAAACCAGAAAATGTGTTATGCGTAATAAAAAATACCAACAGAAGTAATTTTTTTTCGAAATTATTTAAAGTGAAATAGAATATAAAGCACGAAACATGGGCGTTGATGACCTCAGGGTTTTACGCCCTTAAGCCCCAGACAACAACAACAACAACTTCTAAAATTTAAGCTCATAACTTAGGTTTCATAAATTTAATTTATATTTATTATTTTGTTTTCAAAATGATTTTTTAAATTTTATTATGAGTTATTTTCATGTTAATTCCCTCCTCCCCCCCCAAAAAAAAATATTATTCATTCTGTTTTATTATTTAGCAGATAATTATTCATTGTGTTACTATAGCCTTGAGTCAGTCCTGTGCGTTCGGGATCCCTGAACAAAGTGGGTATCTTTAATTGAAACGAAAACCTGGCGGTTTAGCGTGATCAGCAAATCAACTCCTTTCACAACAGTTGTGAAAAAAAAAACAATAATTATTTACAAGTACTAAATCGCTGACTCTCTAGTGGTTGTAGCGGCATGGTTTATAT
>NW_027111176.1:547913-562002 GCF_000696795.3 Halyomorpha halys | reverse complement strand
ATATAAAGTAAGAATTATCAGGATAAAAAAAAAAAGAAAAAACCTCTGCCACTATGATATATTTTAAAAATTACTACTACCATTTTCTCTATCGACTCACCTAATAAACCATAAAATGCATTTTTTGATTTTAAACAGATCGATAAAATAATAAAACATTGCATTTATTCTGTTTTTTATGACTTAGTTGGAAGGAAACATAAAAAAAAAGGATAAAAAAAACAAGAAGAACCCAATGATAAAAAAAAAGGCAAGCTGTCCGATGAGCCAGAGAGATAAGATTCGACCTAAAGATAGAAGACGGAAACGAACTTGTAATTGCCGAACTGTTGAAAAATGGTGGTCATCTGCGTCAACAGAGATCGGATCGACGTCTTGCCTAGTCCCAGGCAGTCTATTACCAGCTTGTGTCCCACTGCCTAAGTCCATAAAATTAAAAACACAGTTCAGAATTATGATGTAAGAAAAAACAGAGCAAATGTAACAGAATGTAAGAAATAAATAACTTTGTATAAAAGTAAAAAAAAAAAAAATATTTTTTTTATGTAAGTATATTAGAGAATTTAATTTTAGGTGTCTACTAAATTAAAAAAATTACTTTGATTGAAATATTAGGCATATAGATATTTATACTTATATGATACAAATCCTTGTACAAAACTTTATCAGCACTGAAGTAGTAACAAAAATTTTAAAGCAGAAAATATGGGTATTCATGATCTTTAGTTTAACATGTTAAATGGAGAAATATTTCATTCTTTTACCGTGTTAAAACGATATAACTTATAACATGGTTGAGAGTCTGTTACTAGGTCTGTTAAATGCAGAATGTGTTTGTGTTTAAATTGTGTACTAATATTATTTTGGATGTTTTTAAATCTAATAAAGCAATGAATGACAATAATAATAACGTTATGACAGTTGCCAATTTAGAAGATGAAAAAGACACTCAGTAGCTAAACTTTTATACAACTTCCACTTTTCACTTATTTTAAGCATGTTGTAATAAATTACTTGAAATGAAAACTTAGAAGTAAACAATAACATGAAGTTTTGGAAGGAAAGGTTATAAAACAAGTTTCCCAGAAAATCCGCTAGGAGCTCTTATGTATTTAACATGGACTATGAATATGACTGCTCACAATCCTAGACTTATAAGATTTAACATGTTAAAACAATTTACATTTAACACATCATGAATACCCCTAATATTAAACAAAATTTATTTAATAATTTATAAATTAAAAGAACTTATCTAAGATTTGTATGTATATAAATATTTTTTTAGTAATTGGATTAAAACTTATTTTTTTTGGAAGGGCGCTGATTTACCGTGTGTAAAAAGAAGATGGTCGTGAGTGCAGTCGAAATAACTCAAACTGTAAATAAACTATTGCGAGCCAACGTTTCGTCCCACTTGGCCGGGCTTCATCAGAGCTTTCAGAATGAAGAGAAGCGAAAGAATCAATCATCAGTCATCATTCCTTAATTATTAAGTTTTTTACCTCTGACAATTTTATATTTTTTCTTTTTCATTTTACATACATTATAATGCTTGGAGAAAATATTTTACTTACATTTCTGATTTATTAATACATTTATAAACATGATTTTTATACTGGAAGATTGTTGATTGACCGTGTGTATTAATTAATAATTGAAATGTGGTCCGGGTGCGGTCAAATTAAACTCAAATAGTAATATTTTTGTACTATTTTTATTTGAGCCTACGTTTCGCCCAAGGGCTTCGTCAGGGCTGTTTTGACGGAAGTCAACGCCCTGCAAAGTGGGGCGAAACTATTCGCCTATATCTATTCCTTTTATAGATATTTTTATATTAATAATTATAAATATAAAATAGAATGTTACTTTTACTTCTAATGTCTGACTCATTTTCTTTTTTATTAAATTTTTTTTGTGGTTGGTATTTTATATATATATTTTTTTATTGATGGATTATAAATGGGGACGACCATGTTGGGTTTTATATATGTATATATTTTTTTACTGTATTTGAAATGATTATATAATTTTTTTTACTTTTATGTGCGATGGAAAAAAAGAGAGAAAATTTGTAGAATGGAAACAATAAAGATATTTAAAGAACGATAAAAAGTTAGAAAAAAAAAATTAAAATCTTTAAGAAAAGAAATAATAAATTAGACATATTTTCTAAATATGTATAATGTATGTACATATGTATAATATGTAATTTCTTACAATTAGACATATTTTCGAAGAATGTACTCACTATTTGCCAACAATAAATAGGATAGGACTGACCCCAAATTTATCCGAAACTCTCGCAGATGAGGAAGCTAAAATTACATGAGTATTTGAATTTTTAAAAGCACATAGCCTTCTTTATAAATTATAACTCCTCTTCGATTTTTATGTTTTTTTATTTATTTTTTTATTTTATTTTTTATTTTTAAATTATTTTTCTATTTTTTATTTATTTATTTATTTTATTATTTTTTTTTTACTTTTAACATCCCATAGGCGTTGATGACCAGAGGGTTTTACGCCTTTAAGCAACAATCAACAACAACAACAGAACTAATAAATAATAAAATGGAAAAAATAAATTATGTGTAAAATTTATATTAATAGGATTAAAAAAAAATTATGCTTAACTAGTCATAAGTAAGCTGTGTATGAGGCGGCCCAATGAAATTGGCCAACACAATATTTTTAATAGTGTTTTTTCTCTTGCAAAATAAAATAAAAAATAACTCAAATTCACAATAAATAATATCAAAAGATCATACAAGACAGGCTATAAAACAAAGTGACGGTACATAAAATTGATATAAACGGCTGACTAGATAGCGGAGTAACTTGGTAAGAAAAGTGGGTAGCGGATAGATCACTAAAAGGGCGTTAGATGTAAATTGGGTACTTGTGGGTTGTGGGTGCTGTTGTGGTACCCGTTTGTGGCACCCAGTTGTGGCCGATATTTATTTATAAGGAGTCGGACGACTGCGTGGGCTTCAACAACATGCTACCACGAGATAGTCATCGCCCTGTCCAAAAAAAATGTTTTGGCTTTTTATAACTAAATGAGGGCTAAACGCTGTCATGGGATTCCACTAATTATAATATTTATCAGATAGAGGTGGCGCAGCTAGGTGTCGAAATTCGCCAGTATATCCGCTCCAGTACGTAAGCTTTTGAATAAATTAATTTTTATTTTTTATTAATACAATACTGTCAGCTTACTTATAATACTTAAGTGTTTATATTATATTGATAAACATTGTTTATTAATATCATTATTTTTTTTTAAGTTTATAATTATAACAATAATATCTTTGTATGTTTCAGGGACAAATACTATATAAATATAATTAGCCAGAATAATAAATGGTTTAAATATACATACAAATATTCATATTAAAAAATTATAAAACATTTTTTATGAATTAATTTATTATAGTTCTTAATTTTTTACTTTCCCATTCCTATATATGAAATATATAGTATACAATATAATACCATAAAAAATTCAAATTGAGTTTCCGACGGAAATAAATATTTCGTATTTCTCTTGACTGAACTTAGAGAACATAGTCTAAAAAACTAGTCTTTATGTTTGTGTGTGAACAGCCTACCTCAAAAATAAAAATTCGTACGAATCTTTTTTTTTTTTTTTTTTTTTTTTAATAATTTATTTATTGATATTTACAACTGTATACACATATATACAACAAGTAAATTTGCTGTAGGTGACATAGTAACATGATAAAAACATGCGGAGAAACTACCCACTGATAGAACTCCAATAACATTTCTAGAGAAGAAGATCTCGAGACCATCTTCTTTTCAGACGCCTAGGAGGATTATTAGGTAATGAAGGAGAAGCCAGGTTAGAAACAAGTGGATTGGGGTGGTTGAGAAGTTTATTATGGAAGGAACGGTATTCTGGTCAAATCGGCAACATTCCATATGTTGCCATTGAGGTCCTGATGGATGACTTGATTTGTAACAAAGTAAGGAGCATTATGGATTTTACGAAGGATTTTGGACTGTAAGGATTGTATTCTGGAGGAATTTGATGGTTTAGTGGAGCCCCAAAGCTCAACTCCGTATGTCCAGATAGGCCTTATAATAGTCATGTACATCAGTCTTTTGTAATGGATTCAGTCTACTAAATGTCATACGAATCTGAAATTATATATTTACTGCCACCCATCTTAGTACATTTAATCATATGATGTCAACAAATTACCTTAAAAAAACACACACAAAAAAAATCAGATAATATTAAAATAATATATCTTATTTTGCCAGAATTTGTAGCCTTCAGTACTAAGACCAAAAAACATGATGACAACCAGTGAATAAAAGGATATATAGAATGACTAAAGTAAATAATTGTACAGAATGAAAATAGATAAAAATAAAGCATTAAAATAAATGGGAAATAAAACTAGTATATATAAGTAGTTAATTAATATGTGAATAAAATGACATAATAAAATTAATTATTAAACAAACTTAAAACAAAGAAGTAATTAGAAAATATTATTTTTTAATTATTTCTTTGTCTAACTTGAATTTATATTTTCTTTCTTCTTTTTTTTTTACTTATATATTACATTAATTATATATACTTTCTTTCCATAATTTATTATTAAATTAATTTATTCATATTTCGTTGTTTCTTTGCATTACATAACTTTTAGGTAAGATATTTAATTACCTATTTATACGTTTTAATTTCCACTTCTTTCGTTACTTTATTTTTATCTATTTTCATTCTGTACAATTATTTATTTTGATCATTCTATATATCTTTATTCATTTGTTGTTATCTGTTTTTTTTTCTGTTATTAGCCCTGATAAAGGCTAGAAATTCTGACCGAAACTTTTGACACCAATAAATAAGTTTTTTAAGTTGTGTTATTCTCTGACCGCACCCTCAACCATTTTCTTTTCATATATATTATCCACGGTCAACTATCTTCTCTTCATTAAAATAATAAATGGTTATTAGTAATTTATTGTCAAACAAAAAAAAGTCTAAAATAAAATTATAATGATAAAATAATGATACAACTATTTTTATCAGGCTTTGTTGGTGTTACCAAATATTATGAAGCATTCTAAAAATAATATTGGTAAATAACCTTTAAAAAAAAAACCTATAATAGAAAAATTACTTCGGAAACTTCTCATACTGAGTCAAATGTTTATTTGAAATTATTTGTAATTAACGCCTCTTTTACAAGGGAAACGTTTTTAAAATAAACTGCTTAATTTTTGTTAAAAAGAAAAATTATTATTTTAAAAAATGGATTCATAGAACTTTTAACAGATGTATTTTTTAGTTAAGTTAATAGGATTAATACTATTTTGATTTTTCCTTTTTTACTGTAAAATTTAAATTTCTTTCTCTCTCACATAACTTATTATGTTATTTATTGTTATGTAAAAATTGTACATTGATATAGTACAATTCATTAACAAATGTATACAAATTTATTTAATTTGTGTTGTATTCCTTCTTTTTTTTTTTTTGGTTATATTATTGTTATAATTTAGATTTTATTTTATTTTTATTTTATCTGGTTTGTGTATGATATTTGCATAGTTTATATGGATACTTACAACGCTTGATTGTAGCAGCTTCAATAATTATTTTTCTTAATTAGTTTGTATAATCACAATTATTATTATTATTATCATTAGAAATGCCTGAAGCCATTTATATATCAGAAAACATGAATTATACATTTGATTTTAAGTCAGACACGAGAAATTACAACTAACATTGTGCAGAGATATTATGTAAAATTAATTTATGATGAATAATGTTGAATTTTAAACAATTATTTGTAACTAAATTTTATAGGATTTTAAAAGACAAAATAGACAAAAATTTAGTGTGAAATAAAATTATAATATAGTTGTTGAGGTAGGTTATATAACAGTGTTTTTTTTTGTTGTTTTTTTCTTCATAAGCCCTACTTCTGAATTTCATTTATAGTTTTTAGCATGAATATATTTCTGGTTCTGCACTGTTCCCTTCTTCTGTAGTTGTCTACATTTTAAGGAGTTTTTAAGTTTTATTTTGTTGTCGTGGGCGTTCTTTGAATTTTATAATGGGCTGGGGCATACATTGGTTTTGAAATTTAAACTAACAGAATTGTGTTTTTATTTTTTTAAAAATTAAAACCTCTTTATTTTTCATTTAAATACAAAAATACAGCAAAACAACAAAAATGCCATAACTACAGTGTTGTGAAAAGTTAATGATGTTATAGTTATAAGTAAGTAAATTATACTTTATGAGTAGATGTTTATATAAATATGATTTTCCTTAATAGTTGTTCTTTACAGGTTTATTTTGACTATATTCAATTGAGTTTTATAAATCATAGTGAGGCTGTGAAACTAAAATTAAAGTAAGTAGATAATAATTAAGAATGTTTTGATACTGTTAATAATAATATATAATTAAAGCTTTTATTTTAATGGGTTGTCCTTGACGATGTTCGGATCGGCTGAAACGTTGGACACGTAACTTGTTTGAATAAGGTTGAGACATTTTGGATAATTTTGTTAATATTAAAAAAAAGTACTAGTCTCGGACAAATAAAAAAACATATATAAATTTAAAATAAAAGTTTGCTAGAAAATTATGAAGGTATCAGTGATTTAAAGCAGATAAAATGTGAACTGAACAAAAAAACTATTAAGCGTATTGCTGGGGCAATACGCAGAGGGGTTAGTCTCCCCTAGAATAAGCCACGCCCTGAAAGATCACCACCCTTGTTTGGTCGGAAGCACCCCCTCTCTCCCCCCCATATAACGCCTTTACTGTACCTTCCTATCTCTAGTTCCTTTTATCTTAAAAATACTACAGATTAAATATTTAACAAAAAGTTACTTTTTTGGTGTACTAACGTTCAGATTTTTGGTAATTTTCGTTCTGAGACGTAACACAAGGTACGATTGATTGTTAAAATTTACTTGTGTGACTTTTTTATTGCCTTAAAATGTATAATAATAATATTAATGATTTATTTGTTTATGGAGCAATCCCTCGTACATAGATAATCAATTGTAGTAATTTTACAATAATTATGAGTTACAGATCGTTTATATAAACTAATAACAAACAATATACCCAAGCTTGGCTATCCACATGAGTTAGAATAAAACAGTAAAACAAAAACGTCACTTCATATTTAATAATATTAAAAAAAACAAAAAAAAAACTATACTTCCTATTGGGACGATAGGTGTCCAGCTCTAAGCAAAAGGTTTAGGGTAACATATATAAAAAACAGTTTAACGTCAATCCTGGGTGTACAGACAGAAATTCATACAACAGATTTCGGCTAATATCGCTTAGCTTCTGCAAGTATCGGGTTCGATTCTCATGATACGCCGGGGAATTTAGTTAGAAATAAGAAACCAAGTTTGTAAGGTACATATAAAATTATATAATGTTAATAAAAATAATTATTATAATATCTAAATAGCTTTTTAATATTTCTTCTATGTTGAAGTATTTTTTCTAAATAGCTTGAAGAAATGAAATCATCAAGAAATAGTTGAGATTTTTCCAATTGTTTGTACATTTTCATAGATCGGTTTGAAATATTATTTTAAACAAATTAAATCGATTTTGTACCGCTGAAAAAATGAGTTTTCTCTCTTTTTAACGATATCAATAAAGTTAAAAGTCGGCTGAAATTTATGACAATAAATAGCCACCCAAATATAATTAAAAAATTATAAGTGAAAAATAAATATAACTGTAACACTACAAACAATGTCAGTCTATAACAAACAAACAATTGTCAGTCCATTCTTACGATTAGACATATTTTTGAAGAGTGTACTCAATATTTACCAACAATAAACAGGATAGGACTGACCCCAAATTTATCCGAAACTCTGGCAGATGAGGAAGCTAAAATTACACGAGTATTTGAATTTTTAAAAGCACATCGCCTTCTTCATAAATTATAACTCCTCTTCGATTTTTATGTTTTTTATTTATTTTATTTTTTTAAAAATTATTTTTCTATTTTTTATTTATTTATTTATTTTTGTTTTACTTTTATCATGCCATAGGCGTTGATGACCAGAGGGTTTTACGCCTTTAAGCAACAAACAACAACAACAACTACAAACAATAAGTGCAGTACTTTGTAGTAAGGGAATACTGTTACTAGATCAACGGTTGTGCAAGGATGTGATTTAGTCAGAATCACTCTTTATCTTTAGTGGACCCCGGAGGGTTCTGGAACCCACTAAATAATTATCTATCATTGCAGGATTCGATACCGTGTCCTTGGAGTTAGTAGCATAGTGCCTTACTTCTGAGCTACACTGTCCAAAATCAATTTCGTTTGCTGGCCTATGTTATTATTAAACGAAATAATATCTATGGAAATAGAAATATACAGTAAATAGATTAACAGTTCATTACTTCAGACGCCGACCATGAATGCATCATTGTTCTCAACGCATTATAAGAATTACCATAATTTGTGCAATAAGACTAGAACTGCACTCAAGTGTCGATAACTTTTCCATCGCGCCGGTTTACACAGTTTTACAGCATTACCATGTAATTTAGCATATTGTTCTAGCTGTGTGTATTATTACGGGAGATTGAATACTTACTCAAACGTTCCAATTGAACATGTTAATTTATTCCTATTATAACACTCAATTTGGAATTATATATCGTATATATATAAATTTAATAATCCTTTTACTGGAAGAGTCTTATGGAATTAAAAAGGATTTAGTGAATGACATCAATTCTTCCTTATTAAAATACAATAGTTTATTTCATATCATCAGCAACGTTTCGGGAGATTTCCCCCATCTTCAGGCTGTTGTTACATAGTCATGCTGCAGCACAATTGGTAGATTTTGCAAGAATTTTATATTAATATTATTCATATGATCTTCATTCATAACCATATTGTTATTCTAAATTTAATAATCCTTTTACTGGAAAAATCTTATGTAATATATATTTTTTTAACGTTTGTATATTTATTGCTTAGTTCCAAAGTGAGAAATTAATTCCAAAACTTCCCTAGTTTTGATTAAATTTTATTTTTAGATCGGTATTAAATAAATATAAACTTCTATTATGATAATAATTATAATTAAGCATTATTGTTTAAAGAAAAAGTCCGACGTTTCGTCCAATTCGGCCATCCTCAAGGACAATATATCATAAACAACTTTTATTACACATATGATCTTAAACAATTTCAAACAAATAACAATATTATCATACTTTAATACAATTTTAGAACCGCATAATTTAAAAAACAACTTTATGCAGTCAATTCTGCACAAGTCATTTATATCAGTCCTCAATTACCCTATGATACATTAAAACATTAAGGAATCATATAATTTATTTATTGATATTTACAACTGTATACATATATACACATCAAGTAAATTTGCTGTAAGTAATATTATGACATGATAAAAACATGTGGAGAATCTACCCATTGATAGAACTCCAAAAACATTTCTAGAGGAAAAGATCTCGAGGCCATCTTTTTTTTCAGACGCCTAGGAGGATTATTAGGTAATGAAGGAGAAGCCAGGTTAGAAACGAGTGAGTTTGGGTGGTTGGGAAGTTTATTATGGAAGGATTGGTATCTGGTTCTGGCCAAATCGGCAACATAGCGGACATTGAGGTCCTGATGGATGATTTGATTTGTGACAAAGTAAGGAGCATTAAGGATTTTACGAAGGATTTTAGACTGTAAGGATTAGAAATTAAAATTTATCACAATATTTCTTTGTTGTGCAGTCATAAGGGGGTGACTTTTTGATAATTTGGAGATAATGTCGTAGTTTTATCCAAATAAGAGCTCCCGGTTAGTATTAAACTCTTTATGCTTATTTTATACTATATTGTTTTATAAAAATATCAATTTTACATAAAATACTGCATTATTTATCTTATTTTTTATTCTCTTTTTTATATAAAACGTGTCATTGAACATTGAGCCCGAAATCAGAGCTTGTCAATCGGAAGGAGGACAATCCGATGTTACGGTCGTTTTGTGTTCAAGGATTTCCAATCGAGGATCTGTTTTCATCAGGACTATTTCAGTTCCATGCTATAATATCCTTAGAAAAAAAGGACTTATTTATTTAAATAAGTCTAAAATAATCTATAAGATGCCCTGGAAAATGAATTTACAGTATATGAGTTAGTTATTTATCATTGCAGAAGGTATATTTTTGGCTAAGAAATTGTATATGTTGTTAGGATATTAAATCTTTTAGTTACGACTATTATTATTATTATTATTATTATTATTATTACTATTATTATTATTAGTTTAATTACTATTATTATTTATAGCAATAATAATAATGAAGGCAAAACGAACCCAAAGGTTCAATTCCGAAACCACCAATCGCTCTCAACATACATTTGTACAAAGATGCCTCTCTAAGTCCAATTCTACTAAATCGGTTTTAACGCAATCCTCCCATCTACGTTTCGGTCTACCCCTCGGACGATTACCAGTCAGTTTAGTGTTTATGAATACTATAACTTGAATTATATTTACCGGGTGTAGTTCCCTTAATTCAGTATTGCATATTCTTTTAAATTCTCCCATTAAATCATCCTTTTTCATGAATATTTTATGTAATACTTTATTTTCGAAAACCCTAAGGCGCTGTTCATCCCTTAGTGTAAGAGGCCACGCATCCATAAAGAAAAGTGGGAAGGATAATAGTTTTGTAAATTCTAATTTTTAAGTTTTTCGACAGGAGGCGCGAGCTAAGCAGTTTCGAAATGGAAAAATAACAAGCATTTCCCGCCTTCGACCTAGCTTTTATTTCCTTATCAATTTCGTTTTACTAGTTACCGTAGAACCTAAATATTTAAACATATATAAACCTGTTGAAATGAATTTGCTTCTTTTTCAATATCATCGAAATTGCTCACGTTTCTACTGGTTTATTTCAGACGTAAAAACTTTAAATTGATAAATGATAACATACCGTATGAAGTAGATTAGAGGAAGTTTACAGTAGTACAAAGCACAATTGCTATATAGCTGTGCTTTGTACCATCAGACAGCCTCAAAGAAGCTCTCCAAAGTGGAGCGAAACGTTAATTAGCAATAAATAGTTTACTTTTACTATTTTGATACCTTTATTGACCGCTGCCCGAACTATCTTCCTCCATGTAAGAACTTAAATTCTGCTGGTGAGTTAAAATCAGTCACAAACTTATAATTATATTACAGAATATTACAGATTCACATTATAATCAGATATTACTCTAGGCAATGAATTTAAATATAAAATGCAAAAACCTTAAATATTATAAAAACTTCATATCTTTCTTCAAGACTATTAGTGTGAGATATGCTGCATGTTGTCTGATATTTTCTTTTTGTTCATGGTTGCGAAACGTTAACCATGGTTTTTTTTCCTGGTATTTTATGGACAAGTATTTTTGGTGAAATAATTAAAATAAATAAGTCAGAACATATAGGATTGGAGTAGTAAATAAAAACGATCTCTAAATATAATTTCCTTCTGACATTTTCCTTCTGCTAAAGGAACAGGAAAACCATTTCAAGAGTTGTTTATTCTTTAACCAACAAATAACGGAATCGTAAATTATGTTTGTAAACACTCTACTCCTTTCTTTGTTGATTTCTGGGTAAACTGATAATAATAGAAAAGATCCCGGTAGAGAGGAAATTGTCTAAAAGTAAAGATATTGTCTTTTTTGCCAGAAGCTGTTGGATCTTCTTCAGACATATTTACTTCTTCACTCTTGGTGTATCCTCCCATTTACTACGGCCCATTGTCGAGTCTTCAGTGCACAAAAAATAATGAAGGAGATGGTCAGGGTTGCAGTCAAAAGAGAAACATAAATAGTTAACATTTATTTTCTGACGTTTCGTCCCACTTTGTACACTTTCATCAGGGCTGTTCAAGTTGATAGCTTTAGAGACTTTTTTTGAGACATTTTTATATATCAATGTGATACTAAAATTAAGAGTATATCTGTATCGGCCGAAACGTTGTTCATGTGCTATGTTTTAGTAAAAAAGGTTGAGGCTATGAGGATAATTTCTGTTATTATTCATTCATTCATAGTTTACTGAGTAGAAATAACTCATATTTGATCGCTTTATCGGATTTTTCCTTTAAAAATATCTAGCGCAAGGTCCTAAAAGTTTTTTTTTCTATAGGGGGTAAACATTCTTTAGGGTGACGAATTTTTTGGGGGCATTTTAAACCAAAGAAATATTTGAATCGACTAATCATACAGTTAAAGTTTATTTATATATATTTTACTTTGATAAAAAATTACAAGTTTTAATTTAATGAAGTTAAATTCAGTTGTAATTAATTGTTATCAAGAGATAATAAACAAAGTATAAAATTGAGTATTTTATTGTATTATCTTTGGTACTATAAACATTTTTATTCTAAAAAATAATTAAAAGAATTTTAAGTTGGTAAAAAATAATTGTATGATTACTTTTTTCTTATTTTTTTTTTAGAATTAATCATTATAATTGATGATTAAAATATATATTTTGAACACGGAAATAAAATCAGAAAACAATTATTTTATTATAAGAGCTGAAAGTTTAATAAATGTAAATAAAAAAAAAAATACAGAATTTATAATATTTTATTTTTAAATGAGTTATTGAATTGAATTACGGATATAAAGTCAGAGAGTTTTCTAATAAAAGTTAATACACGCATCTATGAAAAGTAGAGTTTTTTGACAAATTAAAACACTACACCAAAAATATATTAGTTTATTTTTAAATTTAATTTTCCCCTGTCAAATAGTTGTTACAAATAAATATTTATAATAAAAATTTAAATTATCTACATGAGATGATAATTTTTTAATTAATAACATTACAAAAGTGGATATATTTGCTTCTGATAGAAAACTTCGAAGTTATAAACTTATTTAATTTTTTTTATATTTTAAATTTTTATTCTCTGACCACATTTTTAAATTTTAATTAGGGACAATGAGAATATCAAATATTAAAAATAGTTAATGTTTGTTTTCTTAAGATTTTGATCATTAAACAATATAAAATGTTTATAATGATACAATATGATTAAATTATGAAATTATTGAATAAACATCAAAACAATATTAGAAATATGATAAAACAACAAAATTTATATAATAAAAAATATTTAAAATTTAATTATACAATTTAATAACAATATTTCTCTCTATTATATAAAACAATTTTTAGTGATTATCGTGTACAATTTTATTTTAGATATAAGGTTGAATAATAAAAATTGAGTTGTAAAATTTGAGTTCAACTGATGAAAAACGGAATTTACGAAAAAAAAAATATAAATGAAAAAAAGTTATCAGCATCAAATCATCAAGGCTTTGACCGGAGTTTAACCATCCTTTATAATAATATATACCCATTAGTTTATGTATATATCGATTACTAACCTTTATAGCTTATCGATAAATAATTTTTTTTTTATCAGTAAATGACAATTTTATGTGGCTCTGTTAACGTGTAGGAGCAAATATGGAATATAAATTCAATGGACAAATTGAAGTCTGCGATAAAGGGTTGAATTTTTTTTTTCCTGCTTACACTATATTGAAAAACATAATACAACTACAGAATAAATTAAAATTAAAATTATACAATATGAGCAACCAATAGTATAATTATATGAATAGTTGTACAAATTGTAAATTTTTTAAAATGACAGTGGGCTTCCTGAGAAACCATATAAAAATTTTTAAAAATTGATAAAATTTAGATATTTTAATAAATAACTCAAATACTATCCAATTATAGTCTCAAAACGTTATTTCTTTTATTCGTCCAACGTTTCGGCCAATCCGGCCATCTTCAGGGACATCTCATTACCACTTTGCAAACATATAATTTAAAAACTCTAAAACTTCATTTTATCATATATATTCATGTTCTATTAATAAACATTTATCACAACCATTTAATAGTGCTTGCAGAGAAATAATTTTTGACTGTTTTTTTTTATTGGATAATTAACTAATTAGATATAAATGTTTTGACCT
>NW_027111176.1:545054-546885 GCF_000696795.3 Halyomorpha halys | reverse complement strand
TATTATTTTTAATAACATATTTATGTAATGGCTCTTACTAATACCATTTATTAAGCTAAGTGCATAAATAATTATGCACCTTTACTAGAACAAATTACTACTATTATATACATCAATATAAAAAATTTACAGATATAAAAAAAAAATTACTAATTTTTTGTATTATCTACTTCTATCGCAGATATCACTTATTTATAGCTTACTATGATTATAGATTGCTTATTTTTTTTTCGGGCGAATAGGAAATTTTTGTAATTGAAATTTACGAATCTATTACGGTATGCGAAATGGTAAATTATGGTAAAAAAAAATTGCAACTCCAATTAATTAAAATATTTAGCCATATCTTTATATAAAATTTGTCATGCTATGTCAAAAAAATTAATATATTGATCACTTAGTTATAAATTTGATTTTTTTGAATCGGATTTTATATTTGGTTTATTAATTACTGTACTATGGTTGGATTAATTGATATGCCAGGTTAATGAACTTCCAGACTAATTATGTTTTATTAGTAATTTAACTATAAATACTACAATAATAAAAATATATATGTATATCTATTATGTTAGAATTTTCTTATGAATGTTATGTTAGCGAAATTATTTTTTTTTAGTTATTATTTATTGATAACTTTTAGAAAAATCGTTTTATAATACATATTTAACAACATTTAATAAAATTTCCTTCAAATACCTATTAAAAAAAATAATAATTTTAACTTTAAAAATTTAAATAAATAGGAAAATCAGCTATTGTTATTTTTAACATACTGTAGATTAAAATTATTATCGTGTGATTGTAATTCCGCCAAAATTGCGTATCTTTGATAAACATCAATTAAGCATTTAAAATTTCTAATTAGTTATTTCACCGAGTCACTTTGGTATTTCTGGCATCAACAAAAAAATTTTAAATTGTGTTAAAATGTAGCAGTACCCGAAATGAAATATTATTTTTGCGAAGTGTGATAAAAAAATATTATGTTTCAACTTGATTATAAGATAGCTTCATTTTCAATTTTAACTCATAAAACATAATATTTCACAGATTTCAATTTGTAATAATTTTAAGGTTAGTTCGAACATTTTTTAACGTAAATTTAATTTAAATTAAAATAAAGAAAACCAATACTGTTTTGTTTAATTCTTATTATGATCCTCTGAAATTTTAGCGAAAAAAATGTTGTTTTTTCACTTTTTGCCAATTTTATTTCCCGTTAATTATCATGAACGTCAAAACATTTTGTTCTACTAGTTTAGATAAAATCATTAAAAACAACACCAAGATAAGAATAAATGTGAATTAGATATGATAAAATAATTTTGCAGTAATATGTAGCAAAAGATTAAAAAAAAAATGTTTTTTATGAGAAGATGCAAAGATAGAGAGATCCATACTTACGCAGAGTCGGGTCTTATATGTATAGAATTAGTTCGTCAAGCACTTTATAAAATTGTTATTCAAATAACATATATAATAAAATTATATTTACTCGATTAATGAGTCATATTATTATTTAAAATCTTAACAGAAACTTTTAGGGAGGAGAGAGTTTTTGTGATCCTAAAACAGTCGCACTGCCCAAAAATATATTGACGTAAAATAATAAATATCGATTAAAATAAACACATAAAATTTCCGTTTTTTTCGTTTTAACTTACGGCACTTACAGCACATTTGTTAGGAAAGATAAATTTGAAAATAATTTACTAAATAATTCAACAACACTATCCAAATTATAGTCTCAAAACATTTATTTCATGGTTTTTACTAATCAACATTAGGTGTTTATTGTAATTTTGACATATTAGGTAATTAAACAAAT
>NW_027111176.1:536186-544835 GCF_000696795.3 Halyomorpha halys | reverse complement strand
TGTAGGATCATACAAATAATGGAAACTTTTGTAATAGATTGTCCCTGAAGATGGCCGAATTGGCCGAAACGTTGGACATGTGAATGAAATAAATGTTTTGAGACTATAATTTGGATAGTGTTGTTGAATTATTTAGTAAATAATTGCCAGTCTCAAGAAAGAAATTTAAAGATTATAAATTTGAAAATAATATTATAATGATATAGTCAATTATTTACCTGAACTGGGCCGGTCGGAGTATCTGGTGCAGTAGACCCAAGCAGGCCAGACGGGTCCATTGGGATCGTCCGGTATTGGGGGGTCGATCTTGGTGGGACTTGGTCCTTCGTCGTCGGACCTCGATAGCCTGACCGGACGCCGGGCGGCTTGGCCGAACTCCGGCCGGAGGATGTTGTCGACGGAGAAGGGTAACGATGCCGGTGCCGGGGGTGCATCCTTGCAAGTCAGCAACTCGATCCTGTGGAAAGCCGAGGGTCGCCGCTCCGCTTCCAACGCCATCTCACACCCGCATTCGGATTGAGAGCTTCTGTCACCGGCTGACAGCTTTAAACTAAGATTTCAAACTCGAAATCTGTCCCGGTGACTACGGAGCCACGCCCACTCCCCCACCCCAGTGGGCGGGGCTGGATGCCAGCGCAGGCGCCCGCCCCCGCCAATCAGCGCTCTCCTACCCCCACCCTTTCAGGAGGTGCGACAGAGACGCTCCTATCGGAGAAGGCCTGCTGAGGAGCGAGATAGAGCTACAGCAATGGCTCCTCCCCTCCTTCCACGAGTCGAGAATCAAGTTATTACCACGCCCTCTGGCCACTTACTACTTAATTTAGCCGATTACATATATTGGTCGAGAAGAGGATTGAAGGTTCTATATGTTTATTAGAGTTGATGAAATTATTATGCAGTTAAACCTCAGCCACTACCTTTCCTTACGTATTAATTACAGTATCTGGAACGATATCGAATCATTTTATTTTTTAATTATGATTTATTATCAATCTCTCTGTACAAAACATTAATTAGACCAATAATAACTTAGGCTTCGGTCTCAAATTTTATAGTTTACAGTGGTTTTATGGTTATTAGTATTGATAACCTCCCTGTCTGTAACTCGGAAAAAAAGGAAGATACCATTCACTCCTTGACAACCTGTCAGAAGTATAATGAAATTATAATAAAAATTTGGGCAGCGGGCCTGCTCTCCAGAACTATTACTCAGTTAATTGAAAGGCTCTGATTAGAGAACTATGTACGGCGGGCTACACTAGAAGGAGCTCAGTTGGTTAACATGAGACGGATAAATGCCATATCAATGAATGGAATATGGTCAAATAAAACTCAAATAGTAAATAGCTGTACTATTTTTATTTGAACCAACGTTTCGCCCCATGTTGCAAGGCTTCGTCAGGGCTAAAAAAGATACAAACACGACATAAAAAAAAAATTGTAGAAAATAACAGGGATATATAACGAAAAGTAAAATTTAATAAGAAAAATTATAGGCTATAAACAATAAATGAAATCAGTAATAGTAACAGATAGATAAGAAATAAAATAAGAGAATTCTTTTAAAAATTTTTTTAGTGAGAAGGAAGATGCACAAATGGTTGACATGATTTCCCATATAAAATCTTGAGGTTTTTATAGTGCATGAATATGGGACAGTGGTCCCGAAACGTTGTACAATATCATGAATAAATAATAAATAATTCATTCAAAAATGGAAGTGATTAACCTCAAAAATTTTTTTACAAGAATTGACTTACCAGACTTCCTAGAGAGATAATCCAGAAAATAAGAGAAGAAATATTAAAGAAAATTTTATCTCTTATCTATCTGTTACTATTACGGTTTTCATTTATTGTTTATAACCTTTAATTTTTCTTATTAAATTTTACGTTTCATTGTATACCCCTGTTATTTTCCATTAATGTTTTTTTTTCTTTTAACTATGTCAAGTTTTTGTATCTTTTTTAGCCCTGACGAAGCCCTGGAACGTGGGGCGAAACGTTGGCTCAAATAAAAATAGTATACCCATTTACTATTTGAGTTTTATTTGACCGCACCCAGACCATATTCCATTCATTGATACACACGACCAATCAACAATCTTCCAGAATGCCATATCAATATTTGATATTGTTTTGTTTCTTAAAAAAAAAAAAACACTATTTTTGTTTTAAATATAACTTATTTTATTTTTTTTTTTTATAGTTTGGTAAGTGTTTTAGTTAAAATTACATATATATTCTTAGACAGAAGGATATTTGTTAATTGTCTATGTGTTTTTAATTATTTAAATAGAACTATTTTTTTGTAATTTTTTTAAATAAATAAACTTATTAAAAAAACAAAACCTAAGAAACATAGGCTCTATTGGAAAGCTTAAACAATACTTAAAAATCATGAAAACGTTTGGCTCGGCAAAGAATGTTGAACAGTTTAGGACTGGTGCACAATACAGATTTGTACCAAATTTTAACACTTACCACAAATCCAAACTCCTACAAGTATTTGGTATACAAATAAAGCGACAAGCGACAGTATACACACCCAATACTTTGCAAGTGTCGGCGATTATCTTCGATTCACAATATTTTCTTTGTACAAACGAACAAAATAAAGATAGATGAAAAAGAATAAAACGTAAAAATAGGCAAAGTAGCAGTTAGATGACCTATAAATTCAACGTTCGTCATAGTATTTTACGTTGTATTTATACGTCGCAAACCAAGACTAGCATAAAACAAAAATCGACAAAGGTTGGTAATGTAAGTTGTAGATGATAAAAATTCATATAAATATTACTTCATAACCTATAAATTCAATTTTCGTTTTATTTTTTTTTATCAAATACTTGTTAATTTAATTAATTAAACTATTTTTTTAAATTTATGTATTTAATCTGATTTACAACTGTACAAAATAATAAATACAATAAGTAAATTGGATGAATGTTTCATTTACACTTGAAAATCTTGAGAAGAAACCACTCATTGGTGGTACTTCAAGCATTTATTTAAATTAGAAGGTCCCGTAGCCATCTTCTTTTCAGTAGCCTCGGAGGATTATCAGGTATTGTTAGAGATGAGAGACTAAGAATTAATGGATTAGGATGGGTAAAGAGTTTGGAATGAAAAGACGCATATCTGTTTTGGGCCAAATCTGCAACGAATGGGATGTTAAGGTCTTTGTGGATGAGTAATTAAACTATAAAATACCTTCCTGAAACCATGTTGCCTTTATCATTGATAACAAATATATTATAAACGAAGTCTATATTCTCCTACCTCTATTCTACAAAAGATGACTTATTACAATATTTTTATTTATTTTTTAAAATACATACTACAACATATAACAACACAATAATGTATTAAATTTATTCTATTATCTAATACTATTATACAAAATTTAATTGCTAATTGATTTACTATATCTATTTAGTATGTGTATTTTTATATTTATTTTGTGATTTACTGTGTCTAATATTTTTGGATTTTTAAAATCAAAATCATGTTTATACTTAATGCTGTGTTATGACTTAGTAGGAGATATAACTTTAAAATATTAACAAGGTTTGGAACAATGTATTTATACCGAATCGACATAATTGTAAAATATACAATCTTAAACAAGAGTTAATTATTGAAACCAAAGGTAGGAGAAATTCTTTCTTTGAGCACAAATATTAATTTGTTGACAGTTCTAAAACCATGCTACCTGTACACAAATGTTTTGATGCAACACAAGTACCCTTTTATTTGTGCCTAAAAATCGAACACAAATTCAGGCCAACTTGTACCAGCCCGATCCAAATAAACCATTCACACGCTTGCGTACACGCGAATTTGCCGTTGTTTGTCAAACGTATAGAGACACCTTAAATATGATACTTATTAATTTAATTACCCAGACACATAATGTACCAAATAATTTGTGCAAAAATAAACCGCTAAGGTTATTGACAAGATTTGAAATTAAGTACTTACAACCTATCGGTGGAACTGAGAATGTTAGCTAAGGATTTTAAGAATGTTAGCTAAGTATAAGCTAAGTGCTCTCACTTAAATTATTACATATTTTGCTTAAAGATTTTTTTTTTTTTTTTTTTTAAACATAGAATACGGTTTCATGAATTTAGAAAATCATGACGTTTTTAGAAACTTCAATTAGTCTTTCAGAATAAATATAACATATAATGGAATTACAATTAGTATCTAGCATTATACTTAGATCGAAGTGATGTTCATAAAATTATAATCTATTATTTAGATTTAATAATTTAATAATAATTTTGGATATCTTCAAGCCAGCTTCAACCGAATGTATCCATTTTTGACATCTTTTGGCATTAAGATAAACAACTTTTTTGGATTCATTATAGCTGTATTTTTGCCATCAGGTTCTGCTCAGAAACGATAAGTAATATCATTCGTAATAGATGATTGGTTAAATAACAAAAAAAAAAATACAAATGAATTAAAATAATGGAATAACATAAAATTAACATTAACATGGAATAACATTAAAATAACACGGGGCCCTCAAGATACAAACACTAGTAACTATGTGTTTGTATCTTTTTTTAGCCCTGAAGAAGCCCTGCAACGTGGGGCGAAACGTTGGCTCATTAAAATAGTATATTTCTACTATTTGAGTTTTTTTGACCGCACCCGGACCATATTCCTTTCATCGAATTAAAATAATGCACGCACTAGAGTAGACAAGCCTTGCGTATGTTTATGTCGAAATGACGTCATGCCAAAAATAAAATTATATTTCAATGTATAGTTTGATACTAAATATCGATTTTATAAAAAAAAAATAAATGAAAAATCAGGAGGATTGTTATTATTAAATAAGCGATGTAAGACTCTTTCCAAAAAAATGTAAAATAAAGGATTTCTTACAACTATCCATATTTGGTAAGAATGGCTAATGTGCGTATAGAATTAAATGTAGATACCGTACATCACTAAATACACAATAAATCACTGCTTTGTTTAAATGATTTAAATTGCATATCTAGCAATAAAAAAAGTTTTTGTTCCAAAATTATTACCGCAGTTTCCTTCGTTCCCTCAATAGACTGTCCTAAAACTAGTACGGTTGTCAAAAAGTACTGTCTACTGTATAAGATATTGTATGTATGAATACGACAAATACAAAAGTCAATTTTTTTTTAATACAAAACAAAATTTGAATTCTCAAATAGATTAATTTATTGATCTTGCCAAATTTTAACCCATTAGTACATTAATGTACATCTGAAAACATACATTATACAGTAAAAGGACTTACCATCAGACACATAATATGGTAAGTAAAATAGCAAAAAAATACTTAAAAATAATTGTCCAAATTCAAACACCTCGTCATGGTAACTAAACTAGAACCTTTCCAGAACGGGTTGCCAACATATACAATATACAAAATATTATAATTACTCTAAAATTACGATAAAGAATTCCATATAATATCTTAAATATTCAAAGATAAATAAAATTTAAAAACATTACCATAAATTAATCTCCATAATTCGTTCGAATTTAAAATTTGAATTACTAAAATGTTTATTGATTTGATGATGAAAAAGCTGGTAAACGAGAAATGAGAAATGAGAAACAGAGGGAGAGAAAACCTTTATTCAAATACAACTAAGATATGCACACAGAATCCTCCATTTTTTTTTTTAATCTTACAACATATAAGCATAACTAATAAATAATATATAATTATTTTTATATAGTTTATTATAGTATATGACTATTTTTTCCTTATTTTTTTTTCTTTTTTCTATACTTTATTAATTTTTTTGTTATATCTCTTTTTTTATCTTTCTTAATTTTTTTTTTTTCATATTTCCTCTTTCATTAGAGTGCTACCAATGAGTTGTTTCTCTACACGCTTGTAACACTCCAATTTAACTTTGATCAGATTTACTAAATGTATTATAATGTACAGTTGTAAATCGCAATGAATAAATATTTTAAAAAAAAATTTCTCTTTCAACACAATGTGACTTTTTAAATTTTTTTCCCTTATTATTCTCATCTTTAATATAAATAAAACTCACCTAAAATATAAAATACAATAAATATTAATTTAAATAAATAAGAATATAAACTCGTAATATATATGTCATATAATTGATAAAAGTAGTGATAGATATATATGCATACATAAAAATAACAAATAGATATAAAAAAGTAGCAAATCTAAGTAAAGATAAAAAATATATATATTAAATATTAAAAATATATACAAAAATACATACAAAAAAAAAACTCATCACACCAGAACTAAATTTTCAGGCCATTAATTCTAGGAAAAAATTATAATTATAAACAATTATATTATTTTTTAAAATATATCAAATCATTAACGAAAATTTTTATTTAACAACAAGTATAAATCATGTATTGATTGTATGAACGAACGTAGTCATTAACTATAAATTATTTAAGGATATAAAATATTATTTATTAAATAAATCAAATTGTATCCTTGTTTTGTCTCAACACTTTTTATTATATCAATAGTCCAACGTTTCGGCCAATTCGGCCATCCCCAAGTACAATCTTCAAATATAAATTCTCACCTCACATCAGAATTTAAAAATGTTTTGCAGGATATTCTGCCGAGGTCATTAATTACAAATCAAAAACACCCTATGTTTTTAAAACTTCATTAATTTTTAAAACTTTTAATCCACATTATCACTATCATTTATATGATTAGTTCAAGAAATTAAAAAAATTATATTTAATATAAAATATTATGTATGTCTATAGATTTATAAATTATTTATATACAACAATCCAGATGTAACCCTGAAAAGAGGACTAAATATTGGTGCATAGAACAATATTAGAAACATTTTTTTATTATGAATTATTTATTTTATCACATAACTTGGGGAAATGTATGTAATTTATTACCATTTAATACAAATTATATTTCGTTTTAAAATAAGTAAAAATGAAGTTTTGATCGCTTCATTCTCAATTCCTACTTATTTTTTCAGATATATTTTAATGTGTTTCATCTTATGCTTATTTGATCCTAATTTTACTTTTTATCGAATGTGAAATATTTGTATTGATAATTAAAACATTTTGCATACCTGCTATCTCTCGTAAGTCCGAAAGAAAATCTTTTTTCATAATTTTAAATATATAAATACAGCGTTAAAGAAAAAAAAATAGTACAATTACAATTAATACAATTAATAATAATAATAATAATAATAATTTTCTAGTAACAAAAGTGAAAAAATCACCATAATTCTATGACAACATTTTTGTTTTCTTAATATGTTAATCCTAAATAACGGACAACTTCATTTCACGTCAGTTTCTCTAAATTAAAATATCGAATTTTAGTTGCCATTAAAGAGAATTGACATAGTTTGTTGCAATGCTGTATTTACACATTTCCCACTCGATGCATATCCAAGAGTTGTACAAGTGCTCAATAAACAAAAGAAGCAACAAACTCCGTATCCTCATGTTTGTATATTCTTTCGACTTTTGTCTGCTATTATATTAGATTTATATTATAAAAGTGAACACAATCTAGGAAAGCCACAAAAAAAAAGAAAGTAAATTTAAATATCAGTAATGTAGGTGGTATTTGATAAAAAAAAATGGAATTGATAATAAAAATGGCGGATGTTTCAAAACGTTTAAAAAAATTAAGTTTTCATTCGGAGCTCTATATCTTTAAAACTATAACAACAATAGAAAATCTAAGTCAATTTTATTTAAATTAGAGTAAATTTGCTAAAAAATTAGATCTAATAGAGCTATCCACGATCGATAGTTCTAGAGATATAGCTTTTTAAATATCAACATTTTATAATAATGAACTGAAAGATTAGAAGTTAGTGAATTTATTTTGAAATATCTATTTCTCCAAAACCATTCGACGTATAAATGTCTATTAGCACTCAAATTGAAGCTAGTTTAATGTACTATTCAGTAGTATATGACGTTAATCTTCATAAGAGTAGTAGTTTTCATGATATTTCCTAAAATAAATTGATTTATAGTTGTTCGGACAATTTGAAAATGAAAAGATATATCCCAGGAACGTCAATCGACGTACAGATGTCTGCTAGCACTCAAGTTAAAGCTAGTTAAATTTACTATAAAATAGTTTACAATGCGTACCTTTGTAAGGGTAGTAGTTTTTATGATATTTGCATATGAATAGAAATATTTCACATGAAAATGTGTCCGAACAACTATAAATAAATTTATTTCAGCAAATACCATGAAAACTACTACTCCGACGAAGATAAACACAAATAAACTACTTTATAGTCTATTAACCTAGTTTTAATCTGAGTGTTAATAGATATCTGTACGTCAAATGGTTTTAAGAATATAGAATTCTCAAAATAAATTCACTTACTACTGATCTTTCAGTACATTTTTTTTACATGAAATGTTGCTTTATAAAAAGCTATATCTCGAATACTATTGAACATAAATAGCTCTATTATGGCTCACAGTTTAGAAAATTTGCTCTACTTTAAATGATGTTCATTTAGATTTTTACAGGTGTTGGTAGTTTCAAAGATATAGAGCGCCGAATGAAAAATTAATTTTATATACTATAAAAAATAATATCACTATTTATTATTTA
>NW_027111176.1:521213-535906 GCF_000696795.3 Halyomorpha halys | reverse complement strand
GGCTGGTTACGACTCTACTGCATAATTAATCTGCTGTAATCATTCGACATAACATTTAATGCTCTTTAATTTGCTTTTTATTTTAGAAGAAGATATTTGACCGAATGAAATAGATTGTAGGAAGATAGTCCGAGTGGTGGTCAATAAAACTATCAAAATAGTAAAAGAAAACTATTTATTGTTAACTAACGTTTCGCCCCATTTTGCAGGGCTTCGTCAGGGCTAAATGAAAACAAGATACAAACATTGTAAGCATTGACAGAACATTAAAATAAATATACAGATAAAATACGAAAATATGAAAACAAAAACATTTTTTTTATATATGTATATATAGTTGACCGTAAAAATTGATATATAAAAAGATGGTCAGCCGAGCTGACACCTATCGTCCCAATAGGAGGTAAAGTTTTTGTTTAGTCTTTTAATATTAAATTCACTGTTAACGCCTGTTGAACAGATTCGATACTTAGGACTCCATCTTGACAAGAGACTTACTTGGAATCCACACACAAGACTTAAACGACAAGAAACTGCTCGTAGATTCCGATTGCTACAACACTTACTTGACAAACGTTCTAAACTTCCTATTCAATACAAAAAAATAGTACACTCTACGATAATCAGACCAATTTGGACATATGGAATTGAACTCTGGGGCTCCACCAAACCATCAAATTCTTCCCGCATCCAATCGTTACAATCCAAAATCCTACGTAAAATCCTTAATGCTCCTTACTTTGTCACAAATCAAGTCATCCATCAGGACCTCAATAATCCATATGTTGCAGATTTGGCCAGAACCAGATACCGTTCCTTCCATGATAAACTTCTCAACCACCCAAATCCACTGGTTTCTAACCTGGCTTCTCCTTCATTACCTAATAATCCTCCTAGGCGTCTGAAAAGAAGATGGCCTCGAGATCTTCTTCTCTAGATCTCTAGAATAGATTTTAAATATGTTAAAAAATGTTTGTGTTGTAAGCAGAAAAATTAGTAATAAATGTTAATTAAATTATATTGAAAATGTGATAACATGAAGGTGATAACAGAGTCCTAACCTGTTAAAGGTAGGTTCTGTTTAAAGTTTGCAAATGTAAATAAAAGCAAGAAGAGAAGTGGTTAATACAAGTTTTAAATTTAAGAAAGAGTTATATAGAAGTTATGTAAGTAGGAATATATTAAAAAAAAAAATTATAATGTTATTGTGATGTTATTTTAATGATTGACTTGTTTAGAGATGGGACAAAGGCAATTAGCCGGCATTTTTAAGAATTTTAAAAGAGAAAATGACAATAAAGTAAAGGCAGGGCCAAAGAAATCGGTATGTAAGTGAAGGAAATAATGAAATTGTTATAAAAATAATTAAAAGGAGCTGTTTGTAGTTATCCTTGAAAATGACCTGAGGGTCGAAATGTTGGAAGGTTTTGAAAAGAATAAAGTTGAGAAAAAAGGATCAAATTTGTTTTTAAATAAACTAAACCAAGAATATATTAATAAAACTAAACTAATATATTAATTTATCTCATACTAAAATTTATTAATTCAACTAAAATCCACACTAAATCAAAAACTCATTCCTAAGAGCATTCTTTAAATAACTGTATAATCTATTCTCAATTATACAAATTTAGTTCTCGAAATGATAAAATTTCACTTCAGAAAATTAGACGATTGTTAATGCTCACATTAGGAAAGGAAAGATAGTAGAAAAGAATATATATTAAAATGCTGAAGGATGCCTGAGGCTGTGTTGGAAGGATCAAAGAGAACGGAGACACAACTCAGGTACCCAGGATGGAGTGAAAGAAGGATTGCGTTCCAAGGAATGTACGTCTGAATTAAACTCTAGCTCAAGAATAAGGTATGTCCGATGGTTCCCTCATGGTACAAGAGCCCAAGAGGAGAAAAAAGTCAGTTATTTCACATCAATTTTGGACTAATTTAATGAAAACTATGTATAATTACCAGTAAAATTGATGAGTCCGCACAGTATAGGTAGGGGGAATGAAAAGCGGTTCAAAACGTTTAAAAAAAATAATTTTTCATTCAGAGCTACATATCAAAATCACAGACATATGTCTATGAAGCTGGAATTATTAATGAAGCTTCTCATAGTACAACAGCCCACAAGTAGAAAAAAATCAAAATTATTTTCTCTCCAAATTGAAAAATCAGTTATTTCTCTCCAATTTTGGATTATTTTAATAATTTTATAATTAATAGTCAAAATTGATGAGTACGCCTAGTATAGTTTGTATGTCAAACTTAATTTATTGATAGATATTACAATCTGCCACACCGTTGTGGGCAATAGGTAATAGAGATGAATGATCTTATTCTTACTAAAATAAAATATAATAAGAACGAAAAATAAAAACAAAAGTACATAAAAATAGATAAAATCTCTCTTAAAATATATACAAGCAGAAGGATAAAAAAAAAATGAACATAATCAAACTATGTGTATGAAACAATAAATAAATAAAATAAAATAATCTCTAGTCACATTTACACCCTTATATACAATATTTACACAATCGACCTGAGGATCACTGAGCCCACTCTTTGGAGCCCACTCCAGTGGAGGCAGAGCAAGTGCGCTAAAGCCGCAAACACTCAACTTGAGTGGAGAATCTGACCATTGCCAGAACTCCAATTGTCCATTTTTATTTTACAATAAGTCTCTTGGCCACTGTTGTTTCAACCTTCTAGGTGGGCTGTAGGGATGGGTGGAACTAGATAAGGTTTGAACCAAAGGATTAGGATGGTTGGAAAGGTTTATATGGAATTTGGAGAATTTGCTTGGAGGTCAAGAACAAAATGGATATGAAAGTCATGGTGTAGTGATCTGTTGGAAATGTAATAGGGTGCATAGTATAGTTTGAAGGAAAAAAAAAAAAAAAAAAATGGTGGCTGTTTCAAAATATTAAAAAAAAAATTTCATTAGGATCTCTATATCTTTTAAATTGCCAACAACACTAGAAAATATAAGAGAACATCATTTAAAGTAGAGATAATTGTCTAAAATATGAGCCCTAATAGAGCTATTTACGTTCAATGGTTCAATGAATATGAATTTTTTTTCAAACGATTAGAAATAAATTTATCTTAGTAAGTATCATAAAAACTACTTCTCTTTCGATGATAAACGCCTAAAAAGCACATTAAACTAGCTATAATTTGAGTGCTAATAGACATTTGTACGTCAAATGGTTTTGGAGATATAGATTTCTTAAAAGAATTTCACTTACTACTGATAATTCAGTACATTTTTCAAAATGAAATGTTGTTTTTTAAAAAGCTATATCTCGAATACAATTGAACGTAGATAGCTCTATTATATTTTAGAAAATTGTCTCTACTTTAAATTATGTTCTCTTAGGTTTTCTGATGTTGTTGGTAGTTTTAAAGATAAAGAGCTCCGAATGAAAAATTATTTTTTTAATGTTTTGAAACAGCCACCATTTTTTATTCCCCCTAACTATACTCAACTTTGACCTCTAATGGTTCTTGAAGAATATTTTTTTATAAATCATAATTTTTTCTGAACAACTAGAAAATAAATTGTGTGAATCTATTCAGAGATAATGAAAACTATTACCCCTAAGATGATAAACATCATTAATGATCTCTTTATGATACATTAAACTAGCTTTAATTTAAGTACTAATAGACATCTGTAAGTACAATGGTTCATAAAATATAAATTTCCTGCCTACTGATTTTTCAGTATATTTTTTATGAAATGTTGCTTTTAAAACAAATGTATCTTGGAAACTATCCAACATAAACAGGTCTATTAGGGTTAATATTTTAATAAATTTACTCTACTTTAAAAGATATTATATTAGGTTTTCTTGTATTGTAAGTAATTATTACTATATGGGGCTCCTCTTGGGCTCTTGTATTATAATGTAGGTAACTGTTTATAGTTTCTATTAAACCCAAGTACCACAAGGTGATTGTGGCAGGATTAATAGTACAAGAGCCGGGAAGAAAAAAAGTCAGTTATCTCACCCCAATTTTCGATCGCTTTAATGAAAACTATGTATAATTACTAGTCAAAATTAATGAGTCTGCCAAGTATAGGTAGGGGAATAAAAAATGGTGGCTGTTTCAAAACCTTAAAAAATACATTTATTTTTCATTCAAAGCTCTATATCTTAAAAACTACCAACAATACTAGAAAATATAAGAGAAAATTATTTAAAGAAGAATAAATTTGCTGAAATATTAGCCCTAAAAGAACTATTTACGTCCAATAGTTCTCGAGATATAGCTTTTTAAAAAGCAAAATTTCTTAAAAATCTACTGAAAGATTGGTAGTTAGTTAATTTATTTTTGAGAAACCTATATGACGTACAGATGTCTATTAGCACTCAAACTAAAGCTATTTTAATGGACTATAAAGAAGTTTATGACCTTTACCTTTGTAGAAATAGTAGTTTTCATGTTATTTGATAAAATATATTGATTTATAGTTGTTCGGACAATAATTTTGATTTATGAAAAACTTCATTTCAGAAACCATTGGACGTACAGATGTCTGCCAGCGCTCAAATTAAAGCTAGTTAAATTTACTACAAATAGTTAATTATGTTTACCTATGTAGGAGTAGTGGTTTTTATACATACATTTATACATTTTTATACAAAATAAACTCACAAAATGTTAATTTCTAGTTGTTTGTATAAAATGTTAGATTTTTGAAAAAATATATCTCTAGATCCATAAGACGCACATGTGTCAGCCAACACTCAAAATAAAGGAAATTTAACTTACTATAAATTAGTTTATGACACTTATCATCGTAGGAGCAGTAGTTTTTATGAATTAACATATGAGTATAAATTTGGCAAATGAAAATTTGTCCGAACAACTATAAATCAATTTATTTTATTTATATAAACATCATAAACTACTTTATAGCTCATTAAACTAGCTTTAATTTGAGTGCTAATAGACATCTGTACGTCAAATGATTTTTGATATATAAATTTTTCAAAATAAATTCACTAACTACTGATCTATCAGTACGTCCAATACAACATTTTTATGAAATGTTGCTTTTTAAAAAGCTATATCTCGAAAACTATTTAACGTAAATACCTCTATTAGGGCTCATATTTTAGCAAATTTACTCTTCTTTAAATGACGTTCTCTCAGATTTTCTTGTGTTGTTCCTACTTTTTAAGATATAGACCTCCGACTGAAATTTTATTTTTATCGCTATGAACCAGCCGCCATTTTTTATTCCCCCTACCTATACTTGGCAGACTCATCAATTTTGACTATTAATTATACATAGTTTTCATTAATGTGATCAAAAATTGGGGTGAGATAACTGCCTTTTTTCTTCTCTTGGGCTCATGTACTATAATGTTTGTGTCAGTTGTCGCAGCCGCTACCACCGTGTAAACTATGACATTTATTGTCCTACTATCATTATTCGATTAATAATTTTGTAATACCATCAACCCCATACGGTAATACGGTCAACTATCTTCTATAAGATATATATATGTATATATACAAATATTTCAATTCATTCCTATTTTTCTTTCTCATTTCTGCTCCTCCAATTTCACCATTTCACAATTTTTTTAATTCACCCGATCAACAAATTCACTCTCCGGAATTCACCCTCCTAGATCACCATCATTCTTAGTCACAGCAGTAGATCAGTTTACCAAAAACAAACAAATAGATATATTTTACAAGAATAAGACTAACACATAGATTAAAAGGAAAATATAATAAAGAACCGGCTACAGGGAACACTTGAATGGATAAATAAGTTTAAAAAAACAAAACAAAAAAATCAATAGTACTAATAAAATAAAATTACTTATATATTATATATATATAAGTAAAGATGCTCATTCATCATGGGGCTGAGTGAACCCAATTTCGCATAAATTTAACAATGACCCCTACAAGATTATATTGCTGAATGGGCAAGTCTTCAACGTAATCCCGTTAGTTAGCTTTAAAGAGGACCAATTAACGCTTGCCCTGCTTCATGAGTACAAAAGCTACGCTCAACTTTCTTATATATTAACGATTTTTTTTTTTTTTGTAATTATATATCCTTTTTTTTTTTGTGAATCTTCACATGGTCCACAAATTGTAAACAGTTAATCGATTAGGGAACTGAATGGCGGAGGAACAAAAAATATATTGTTGAGAATCTGTAGGAGCCCATCCCCGGGCTGGCATGACTAATAGACTTATAGAGACCTTATGTCATGTCGGATAGCAGCTGTTTTTATATATATTTTTTAGTCCTTTTATCTTTGAGGATCCTTCCATTTTATGGCTCGGAGGACCAAAACATGGCGTGCTGCTAAGGAATTAATTAGCAGTCTGTTGATGATAATGAACCTCGCCAGCTGTGTTATTAATGTTACCTCGATAGTTTTCACACCCTGGACTTTTAATTATATTAAAATATTCAATTATGCATTCTTTGTGGTGAAATCCTGTAGTATCGAATTAAATATTAAAAAATATATAGGCGCACTTGCTCAGCCTCCACTGACTCACAACCAGTGATGCGAAAATTATCTCTACTTTAAATGATGTTCTATTAAATTTTCTAGTGTTGTTGGCAGTTTAAAAGATATAATCGATAAGATCGAAATGAAATTTTTTTTAAAATGTTTTGAAACAGCCACGATATTTTTTTATTCCTCCAAACTATACTATGCACCCTATTACGTTTCCAACAGAACACTACACCATGACTTTCATGTCTCTTTTGTCCTTGACCTCATACCAACCAAATTCTCAAAATTTTTAAAAAGCAACATTTCATTTTGATAAATGTACTGAATTATCAGTAGTTAGTGAATTTATTTTGAGAAATCTATATCTCAGGAACTATGTGACGTACAGATGTCTATTAGCACTCAAATTATAGCTAGTTTAATGTGCTTTTTAGGCGTTTATCATCGAAGGAAAAGTAGTTTTTATGATACTTACTAAGATAAATTTATTTCTAATCGTTTGAAAAAAAAATCATATTCATTGAACCATTGAACGTAAATAGCTCTATTAGGGTTCATATTTTAGACAATTATCTCTACTTTAAATGATGTTCTCTTACATTTTCTAGTGTTGTTTGCAGTTTAAAAGATATAGAGATCCTAATGAAATTTTTTTTTTAATGTTTTGAAACAACCACGATATTTTTTTTATTCCTCCAAACTATACTAAGCACCCTTTTACGTTTCCAACAGAACACTACACTATGACTTTCATATCCCTTTTGTCCTTGACCTAATACCAACCAAATTCTCAAAATTCCTTATAAACCTTTCCAACCATCCTAATCCTTTGGTTTAATCTTTATCTAGTTCCATCCATCCCTACAATCAACCTAGAAGGTTGAAACGGCAGTGGCCAAGAGACTTATTGTAAAATAAAAATGGACAATTGGAGTTCTGGCAATGGTCAAATTCTCCACTCAAGTTGAGTCTTTGCGGCTTTAGCGCACTTGCTCAGCCTCCACTGGCTGATGAAGAGGGATGCGTTGGGATCTTTTGAGCTCTGCTCTACCCCTCACAGGTGGGGGATAGAGTAGGCACAGGGATCCTCAGGTCGATTGTGTAAATATTGCATATATAGGAGTGTAAATGTGACTAGAGATTATTTTATTTTATTTATTTATTGTTTCATACACATAGTTTGATTATGTTCATTTTGTTTATTTTTCTGTTTGTATATATTTTGAGAGAGATTTATTTATTTTTATGTACTTTTTTTTTTTTATTTCTTTCAATTATTTATTTTCATTCTAATTTATTTTATTTTAGTATGTATGAGATCATTCATCACTATTATCTATTGTCCACATCTGTGTAGCAGATTGTAATATTTATCAATAAATAAAAAGAATTATTAGTAAATAAAAAAAAATATATAAAATTTGTACTTACACAATACAAGTAACTATGATGTTTAGAATCTACTTTTCATTTCAGTTCATTATTTTTAAAGTTTTTAATATCGTAAAATACATAATAACCGAGTAAATGCATTTATTTGGGAGGAGGTACCTCTCATTGGTAAGACACTGTTCCCTATGGACGGGAAGTCCAACCTCTTTCAGTTTCAAGAAGTGGGTACTCTTAGTTGAGCGTGAGTCTGACCCAAGTACCTCCTTGCACAACGTTTGGGCTAGTAACTATACTTCTTTATAAAGTACTTCATCTAGAGCCCTTCATAGCTTGAATCCATTCAGATTTTTTCTGCTAATGAAATTATTTAAATTATATCCAAATAAGTTTCGACAATTTAGTAAGTACTTCAAATGTTCAACTGTATTATGACCGATATCCAAAATCCAAGTTTTTAATTTTTTAATATCTTTATTGAAATTTACAACAGTATATTATATAATACATTCAGTAAATTGGATTTCAGTTAAAATGGATTGTTACAGCGTGTAGAGAAACTACCCATTGGTAACATTCTAATAACATTTTACATTAGCAGATCTCGTGGCCATCTTCTTTTCAGACGCCGTGAAGGATTGATATCTTCAGGGTCCAGATGATAATATTATCTCCACTATTCTTGGTTTTAGTTTATATTATATTTATATGTCTTCCAAATTTCATATAACGCTACAGTATAATAAATAATGGTTATTATTGGAATGCTAGTAAATATTATCAAAATCTGTAAATGTAGTAAAAGTCCACTAATCCCACCTTGAATTGGAATCTAAAATAATAAAATCAGACATTTTATATAAAATGACCTAATAGAATTTTGAGTGTGATGTTACGGTTGCCATGGTGAAATACAAACACTGGCGAAATCTGTGTAGACAAGGGGTGTTACAGTTGTCAAACAAAACACGAGCGATATGTTCAGACGAGTGGGTTTTGTTTTTGTGAAGGTGGCAGTTTGATTTTGGAACACGTTACGATTGTTCAATGTGAAGTGGTAATAGTTTAAAGGCCCTCTGTCTTTACTGTTTGAACCGGAATAGTACCATATGAGAAATGTCATCTTATATGTTTTGTTTTTCAAAATTATGGTGTTCTACTTCAATGGACGGTCATTAACACTAGAAGTGGGGATATAGTGCAGTGACGTTTCTTCAGCACGTCCTGGATAAGAGAGTTGTAGCAGGTGTCATCCTAAAACTTCTGGGGAAGGTGAGACGGAAGGGAAACATCGGACAACCTTATGTTCTGCCAAGAACTAAGTGGGGTTTGAACTAAATTTTATTTTGTTTTTATTTTATATTCACTTTTATCCTATTTTGGATAATAATGTAAATATAGTTATTAAGGTTAAGCATTTAAGTTAAGGTTAAGGCAACCTATAAGTTTTAATTGTTTTATTAATTGATAAGAATCCTTGTTTTTTTCCCTTTTTCATTCTGTGTACATATATTTCTTCTTATTATTAAACTTTTGTACATATAGTTCTGCTGTTCTTTCTCTGCTTTCAACTTGTTAATTTAATTTGCTTTTGTTGTTGTTGTTCCCGGAAAATTACGATAATTCAACAGGCGGGTAGGTAACACCCCTAGGTTCTTGTTATCTACATGTAAAGGTATTCGCCAGTGGTCATAATTCAACAATTGTTTATATAGAGTATATTTTGTTATATTGTGGGTATAATGCTTCGGGGTTTTCGTTATTTCCAAGAAAAAATAACGTGGCGCCTAAGGAGTAATTTAATCTTTCTTTTTTTTTTTTCTTTTTGCGATTTCCATATCACAACCCTCGAAGAACGGTGTCGAAATTGGAGGATAAAAATAAATCCCATCAAATCATGTATACCCTTCTTCGTAAACCTACCGACTGCCCTACAGTTTCATTTAATGATGTTACTCTTACCCCTGTCGAACAGATCCGCTACCTTGGACTACATTTGGCCAAACGATGAACCTGAAATCCTCACACAAGACTGAAAAGACAGGAAACTGCACGTCGATTTTGACTATTACAGCACTTACTAGACAAACGGTCTAAACTTCCAACTCATTACAAAAGACTGATCTACATGACAATAATAAGGCCCATCTGGACATACGGAGTTGAGCTTTGGGGCTCCACTAAACCTTCGAATTCCTCTCGTATCCAATCTTTACAATCCAAAATCCTTCGTAAAATCATCAATGCTCCTTATTTTGTTACTAATAAAACCATCTATAAAGACCTAAATGTTCCTTATGTAACCCATCTAGCCCGAACTCGATATCAATCCTTCCACCTCGTGACCTTATATTGTAAAATGTTTTTAGAGTTCTACTACTGGGTAGTTTCTCTACATGCTGTATCATATCATTATCATTATGTCATTATGATCAAATTTACTTGTTGTATTTTTTATACAGTTGTAAATATTAATAAATTTAAAAAAAAAATCCTTTTGAGGTTATATTTATTTTTTTTTTCTTTTAACTCACCCCCTTCTTCGCAGAGCGTGGGCAGCTAACTATAAACGATAAACGTTTATCTAAAGATAAGTCAAAATTTGCGGTTATAGTATATCAGTGTGAGTTTATTTTAAGTGCTATCTACGATGGAGTAAAATGGAGATAGCTTCTGAACTACATTTATTTAATTTTCTTGTCTGTTTAATTTTTTTTTTTGTCCCAATAAGCATGTAATGAATTAACTCGTAATAGGTCACGGGTTTTGATTTGCTGAGAACAATACTAATTACTCAATCTTTTTGTTTGTACAATAGAAGCATTGTTAGCGCAATTGTTTTGAATTAGATTACAGTCGAAGAGATTACAGTTAATCTAGTGTGACAGTGCTGCCTCCGGGTGGAATCGACTGTTGATAGTCTAATCGATTCGTTGACAATAGCTCCTTGTCTTCGCTGACAGATTGACCCCTTTTAGTGGTCACAGATTTCGAACGACATGGAAAATCAATTATCACAAAATGATTTTAATACGCATTTATATTTATTAGAACTTAACACGAATTATTTGTTTTCCACTTCCTTAAAATGCCCATTAGGCAATACAAGCATCTAAGTATTGAAGTCTACATATTTTTATCATGTTGGAATTGCTGCAGTTTTTTTTATTTTATTTTTTCATATCCTTTGTCACCGTAAGTACTTTTCGGTTTGAGAAGTTAGAGAGAAACACTCAATTGCATTGGGTTACACACAGGGTACTAAGATCAGTTGAACAATTGGTTATCATAGTCATGGTTATAGATTCATACATAGTCATAGTCAGTAAATATTAAACCATATAATAGTAATACATGATACATATTTTTTTTATTAATAATTTTTTCTTTATTATTTACCTATATATCTACATCTAAATTCTCTTTCAGTAAAATAAACAGAAAAAAAAATATATAGGAAAAAATGTATACACGAAAATCCTACATGATCATGCACAACTATATTCCATTAAAATATTTAAAAATGCTAATAAACATATAAGTGATAATTATAACTATTTAAAATAAAGGGTAATAAATATAAAATTTGTTTAAAAAATTTTATTGAAATTTACAACTGTATATTACATAATACAATTAGTAAATATGATCTTAGTTAAAATGGAGTGTTACAGGCGTGTAGAGCAACTACCCACTGATAGCACTCTAATAATATTTTACATTAGCTGGTCTCGTGGCCATCTTCTTTTCAGACACCTCGGAGGATTGTCAGATATGGAAGAGGATGCAAGGTTAGGAACTAGGGGGTTTGAGTGGTTAGAGAGTTCATAATGGAATGAATGATATCTGGTTCGGGCTAGATCGGTTACATAGGGAATATTAAGGTCTATATGTATGATTTTATTTGTGGCAAAATAAGGAGCATTGACGATTTTACGAAGGATTTTGGATTGTAAGGATTGAATACGAGAGGAATTCGAAGGTTTAATGGACCCCAAAGCTCAACTCCATATGTCCAGATTAGCCTTACTACAGTCATGTAGATCAGTCTTTTGTAATGTGTTGGAAGTTTAGACCGTTTGTCCAGTAAGTGCTGTAATAGTCGAAATCGACGTGCAGTTTTCTGTCTTTTCAGTCTTGTGTGAGGATTCCAGGTTAATCACTTCTCCAAATGTAGTCCAAGGTAGCGGATCTGTTCGACAGGTAAGAGTAACATTATTAAATGAAACTGTAGAGTAGCCGGTAGGTTTACGAAGAAGTGTATAGGTGATTTGATGAGAATATAAAAAAAATAAATAACAAAAGTAATTATGTATATTGAAAACTATAAATGTGTATTTTTTTTGGTGGTAATTTTCATTTTTCGTTTATTTTTCTGTTGTTTATTTAAAAGATGAAATTATAATTTAAGGCGGAAGTTTAGTCCTTGTTATATTATTTTTATTTATTATGGATTACATTATTTATCTATTTTTACTATCATTATTATTAATATTTATTATTTTTTTTTTTTTTTATGGTTTACTTTACATCCAATAAATTAAGGGAAATCAGAAGTGATGTTACTTCATGGTCCGCGATTCTCCACCTGTATGCCAATCTTGCGGAATATATAATTGCTTATGGGTTATATGCTTGGCATTTGGTTAAGATGTGCTTAAATCTTAACCTAATGCCAAGCACATGACTCCATCAAATCTTTGTATGAATTACCGGCAGACCTTCATTAAAGTTTGCAGGATAACAAATAGACCGTAAATAAACTTTTTGAATTTCTGAATCTTTTTTTAATTTATTTTTTTATGTAATACTAGATCGGTCGGCATAGTCTCATAAAAAAGACACTCCTATTGTTATAAATTAAAAAAAATTAGATAAAATAAATAGATTAAAATAATAATTCTTAGTAAAAGATAAAAGTAAATTTAATAACAAAAACAATGAAATTAGTGGATTTAACAAAATAAATAATTGACTTTTAATAAAAAAAAAAAAACAAGAAAGAAAGTGAATTTAAGAAAAAGATGAAGAGAGAAAAAAATAAATTAAGATAAAATAAAATTTTAGAGTGACAATAACAGAACTGATAATTATAAAATTTATAACAGGATCTCCTGCAGCAGTCTGGGTTTCAATCTTCTGGTTGTGGTTGGGTTTTCTCAAGTTCTCTGGGAGTGAAACTTCATGAATCTTTTTTTGATGTAATCCTCTATTGTCTCTATTTGTAATCCTCGATGCAATTGGCTGTTTCTTATAAACCAAGGAGCATTCAGTGTAATTCTTAAGACTTTATTTTGAAAATATTGTAATTTTTTCCTTTTCGTAAAGGATGTCGCTTCGCAGACTTCACAGCCATACATCAGCAATGGCCTGAGAATAGTTTTAGAAATAAGAATTGCTGTTTCTGGTTTTAATTTGGATTTTTAATTTAGGATAGGGAATAGCATTGCTAACCTTGCGTAGGTTTGAGTTTGATTATGAATCACTCAAAATATTACCATCAAATTTTACCACATGTTTCCATTTTTCAATTGTTATACATGTCAATTAACAAAAAGTTAATTAAAAAATATCTGTACTATTATAATAATGGTCAGATAGGTGAAGCAAAAGGTAATGAAATATAAGGGATTTAAACGAGCGAAGAGTTGGTAAATGAGGTATGTTAGAGGGAATGGAGTTCCAGAGATATGCAGCTCGGGTAAAAAACTATTTATCAAAGGCAGCAGTTCGGTGAGGTGGGTGGTAGATGTCAGATAAACGGGACCTGGTAGTACGTGATTGGACAAAGAAATTGCAGGTTTTATAGGACATAGGAAGGGCGTTGAGTACTAATTGCTTGGAATAAAAAGGAAGCTAGGAAATACTGGCATCGGAAATTTCAACGGGAAATTTGGGCAATGTGTGGTTTCCAGGATAAAGTTTAATCAAAAGAGATACCAAGATTTTTGACTGACAAATGGAATGAGATAGGAGTATTGTTTAGGGTAAGGTTGGGGGGTTCTGGGATAGATTTAAGGAGAGAGGGAGATCCAATTATGATATTGGATATAAAATAATGATTAAAAAAAAAAGATGCATATTTTCATCTCGTAACAAGCATACAAGCTAGAACAATAATAATGAGAACAACAATTACTGTCCAATTTACGAGGGTTTTATTATGCTCAAAGTGAATTAAATTATTGCACACCTGACGCATGCCTAATTAGCAAAGGTTATTTATTTAGAAAGCTAGAGTGTAATAAGTAGGGATTAAATTAACAATAAATCCCGCATAATTACCGCAAATTGTAAGCTCATTAAGGTGACTTATTAGGGAATTTAATTAACAAAGCTCTTCGTTATTAATTATTCGTATACTGTAAGTGTGGGTTATCGTATAATGGGAAGATGAAGGTACTGTTAGTGATAGACCAATTTAAATATTAAAAATTAATTTAGGAGATGGATAGAAAAGGACTCATGGGACTAAAGATCCTTTATCCTGAAAATGTCTTCATTCGAATCAGGAACACTTTACTTTCAGTAACCTATACATAAGAGGTATTCATGATGTTGTATTAAATGTTAAATGTTATAACTATAAGATTGTGAGCAGCCCTATTTAAAGTCATGTTAAACGTTAAATGCATAAGAGCCCCTAGCGGATTTTCTCAGAAACTTGTTGTATAAGCCATTATGTTAATAACCTTCCTTCCAGACCTTCATGTTATTGTTTACTTCAGTTTTGATTTAAGTAATTAATTACAACATGCCTAGAGTGAGTGAAAAGTGGAATTTGTGTGAAAG
>NW_027111176.1:518932-520693 GCF_000696795.3 Halyomorpha halys | reverse complement strand
AAAAGAAGGCAATTTTTTTCGATTTAACATGAGTTTTTCCATTTAACACGCTTTAACATGTTAAACCAAAGATCATGAATACCCCTATAGTGCATAAGTTACAAAAGGAATTATTGCGATGAGCGAAATTTCGAATTCATGTTTTGAGGTCCTCTGAGTAAACAAAAAATCCTAGTATTGCAAAACAGTCTGTAAACAATCTAGCTCATGACTAGGCTGAGAATAGGCCACACGAGGCTCACCCACTCCTATCTTATCTCAATAGAAACGCCTCCGAACTGCTAGTGTTGCAATAACAATCTAACAATAAGCCATGTTTTTCAACGATGCCCATATTTCACACCACACCTCAATAGTTTAGGACGATGATAAGGCAATAGAATTGGTGTTTCAGTTTTTGAAATCACAAAATTTACTAACAAAAATATAACTTGATCGGAAGGAAAAAAAAATAAAATAAATAAATAAAATAATAAATAATCAAATTAAAAAATAAATAAAATTTAACGAATATTAGCAAAATTAAATAAAATATAAATGGCGTTGATGACCAATAAAGTTTGGCGCCACTAAACAAATAAACAAACAACCTAGCTCAAAGACATGAAATTGCATTTTTTTAAAATAAATAATTCAAATTTTATCCATTATAGTCTCAAAACCTTTTATTTCTCTTATAAGTCCGACGTTTCGGCCAATCCGGCCATCTTCAGGGACAATCTACTACAAAACAGCTTTTATTACATGTATGATCCTACAAACATTTCAAAATACTTAACATTATTATTTATAATTTACCTTACCTTAATACAACTTTGAAACTATATAATTTAAAAAACTCTTAACTTCATGCAGGCTATTCTGCCCAGATCAAAAACATCAATTTCTATGAAACATTAAAAACATTAGGTAAAAGATATTGTTTTGTTAATAAGTATATCCCACATATGTTTAATTACCTAATTAGTCAAATATCACTTAAAACAAAGTCAAAATCATTTATCATCAGACACTATTACTTAAACTCTTATCACAACAATGCTTGTAACCTTCCTCCACTCAGTTCAAGCATTTAAAATTATTTATTATAACTACACTTTTGTCAATTTTCCTCTTTATTTCATCAGTAAAATTCCTATCAAGGCTAATTATAATTATCCACAATTTATCCTGTATTATTCATAAATTAATCTTACTTAATATCTCTGCATAGTGTTGATTTAAATTTCTTGTATCTGTTTTGAAATTCACTGTATAATCGATATTTTCAGATATGTAAATGGATTCAAGTATTTTCCTTTTGAATGTATTATTCTCTTTATGTAAAATGATTGTATTTCCAAAATCAAAAATATGGTTGTTTTTTTTTTTTAATTTTGAAATTATATATTCAACGAGTGTATATAGTCTAGGGTGTGACAGAAGCTTTTCGCTGGAACCAACCATCCAGAAGTACCATTTTATGAAATCAATTTTTCACATTTTTGCGATTTTCTCCACAATGGCTCTGATGATTTTGATTAAACTCGACAAATCAATGTGTGAAACAATACCTGATAGTTCTTAACCTCTTTGAAGTAGTCTGACGGGGTTAAAAAGATGAATTTCGAAAAAATATTTCCTCAAAGATGAAGAATATGATATACTAATACTAATAAAGACTATTTAATTTAGATATTTCCCAAATTCCTCCAGAATCCAATCCTTACAGTCCAAAATCCTTAATGCTCCTTACTTTGTCACAAATCAAGTCATCCATCA
>NW_027111176.1:515330-518602 GCF_000696795.3 Halyomorpha halys | reverse complement strand
CCTTCATTACCTAATAATCCTCCTAGGCGTCTGAAAAGAAGATGACCTCGAGATCTTCTTCTCTAGAAATGTTATTGGAGTTGTATCAGTGGGTAGATTCTCCACATGTTTTTATGTCACCTACAGCAAATTTACTTGTTGTATATATGTGTATACAGTTGTAAATATCAATAAATAAATTATTAAAAAAAAAAAAAGATATTTCCCATGTACTTCGGGGGAGTCTTTTTCGATGAAGAGCTTTACATCCGGAACTGCTTAACAAACTTCGTAAATTCCTACCTCCTACATACTTTCTCATAATATGTTCCTTTCTCATCGATAGATTATTCAACGTAAGCCACATTGGTTCCTATTCATCCCTCTATTCTCAGTCCGTGGTGTTCCTCAAGGTGGTATCCTCGGTCCCATCCTCTACACAGACTATACACCTGACGTCCGAAACAATCATATCACCATTACTTTTCGTCGGAAACCTGCCGACTGCCCTACAGTATACTTTAATAATGTTGCTCTTAACCCTCTAAAACAGATCTGACATCTTCTGGATTACATCTGGACAAACGACTAACTTGGAATCCTCCCACAAGACTGAAAAGACAGGACACTGCACGTCGATTCCGACTATTACAGCATTTACTAGACAAATGATCAAAACTTTAAATCCAAACAACATAACTATAATAAGATCTATCTGGACTTTGGGGCTCCACTAAACCTTCGAATTCCTCTCGTATCCAATCCTTACAATCCAAAATCCTTCTTAAAATCCCCAAATCCCCCCCCCTCCAAGTAAGGAGCTTTTTTACAAATAAAATGATCCCTAAAGACCTTAATATTACATGTGTAACCGATCAAGCCCGAACCAGATATTATTCCTTCCATTATAAACTCCCTAAACACTCAAACCCATTACTTTCTAACCTTGCTTCCTCTTTCATTCCTGACAATCCTCCGAGGCGTCTGAAAAGAAGATGTCCTAAAGTAAAAATATTATTTGAGTGTTCCTAATGGGTACTTTCTTTACATGCCTGAATCACCCCATTATGATATTAGATCAAATTTACTGGATGTATTTTTATGCAAATGCCGTTATTAATATCATTAAGTAATATAAAAAAAAAAAAACTAGGTGCCTTGTTGATCTTCTAACTTGTGAGGAAGAGAATCAAGATGAGCTAATTGACAACTGTCATTACATTATTATTATTATTATTGTCATCCATTACTTTATTTATAAAAACATATTTTATTGCTTTATATATAAAAACATACAAAACGTCGGAAAATAAATAGTTGCCAACTATTTTTGTTTCTCTTTTGGCCGCAACCCTGACCATGTTATCCATCATTTTTATTTATATATTTATTTTTTTTTAGTTGTTTCTGTTCAAATTTTTTTTTTAATATAATCCCCACTGGGTTTCTGGATAATCGATGCCGATGATTCCTAACATTTCAGAAAGCTGTAAGAGATATCTAGAAGTGTATCTATGGACTACTAATCTAACTAAGTGGCGGGAAGAGGTCGTTAGTGATCGCCAGGGCATTCCCTCGGACACCGTCCACTAAATAAATAATCGATACTTCATTAATGATAGGGCGGCTACCTCTTTGGAGCTCTTCAAACAACCGCTTCGGCCAGGCTGCGACGTCACAATCTGATCTAACACAGTATTACCTAGCTACCTATCGCCTCCTTCATATATATATTTTATGTTGTGAATAATATAATATATAATAAGATATAGAATAATAAAATAAGTATAATATATGAGTTTCATATATATATTTAGGTTTATAATAAAATTATCACTTTTAAACTATATTAACTTGAGATATTTTTAGAAACGTAGCCAATAAAATTATATTCTCGTATTCCCCTAAAATCCATCATCCTAGCGGATGCATTTGGGAGAAGAGATGCATTTTATATTCGTTTCATAGCCCATAGAATACTGTTTTTCCGGTATATGTATACCAAAAAATCCTTTTTTTATATATATTTTAATTTTTTTGAATCCAGGTTATGGTAAAATATTCATGCAATTGCGTATTTTTCACTAGGTTCCAATTCATTCAAGTTGTAGGCAGAACAAAATTGTACGTTTTGGAATAATGGCCGACCTTTTGAAGATATGCACAAAATTACATTTTTGTTCATTTTTTAACTTGTAACTATGAAATCATTGATTAAATTTACATTAAACAAAATTAAACAATTTCGCTAAAATTAAAGCATCGATTCTAGGAAAAAATTTTCTTCTGCTTTAATGAAACCCTATTCCAGGGTTGTTATTTAGAAAAATAATAAAAATTATTTTAACAGCAAAATACTTCACGTAATATTTAAAAACAGCTAAAAAGTGTGAATGGCTGATTCAGTTTTGTTTTCTTATGTCTAAATGACGTCACATATGAAAGCATGGGAATATCCTTCTGTTGGATCACAGATTAAAAATATTATATATAAGATGGTCAGGGTTGCGGTCAAAAGAGAAACAAAAATATTTATTTTCCGACGTTTCGCTCCCCTTTGCAGGGCTTCATCAGGACGTTGAACAGCAAACTGTTCTGTTCAACCTTTACCTTTGAACAGCCCTGATGAAGCCCTGCAATGTGGGGCGAAACGTCGGAAAATAAATATTTTTGTTTCTCTTTTGACCGCAACCCTGACCATCTTCTTATATATCAATTGTTACGGTCAACTGTATACATATATAAATTAAAAATATTAGTTTTTTGAATCTAAAATTAGAAATTAATCCTGTATCTATATTAATTAAAACATATATTGTATGTATCATATATTACATGCTTTTTTTTTCTTTGCCGACAAATACTGTATGGCATGCAAATCTAGGTTTTAAATAAAAATAGTTTAATTTCTTGAAAATGTTTGCTCAAAGATGGTTAGGGTGTTTATTTTGATTAAAAAAATTGTATATAATCTTTCCAGGTACACATTATTATTATAGATTAGACAATAAAGTTGATTTTTCCAGGCTATTTCTATCTTATAAATAATTTTTCACTCTGTATGATTTTGAAAATTTATGTTTTTTGTTTTACTGAATGTTTTTCAGATTTTTTACGGAATGAAGATCCGTTCCCTAGTTATGGTGAAAGAAGTTTACTTAGCATCCTCTTCCAATTTCTTAGTAGCAGCTTCACTGGAACTGTTCTTAGTAACTTCTTCCAGTTCCTTAGTAACCTCTTCCAGTTTCTTAGTGGCCTCTTCCAGTTTCTTTGTAGCAGCTTCCAGTTTCTTA
>NW_027111176.1:510920-514086 GCF_000696795.3 Halyomorpha halys | reverse complement strand
CTAGTTTCTTAATGACCTCTTCCAGTTCCTTAGTAACCTCTTCCAGTTCCTTAGTGACCCCCTCCAGTATGTAATGATCTATAAAATCTATAAGACTGTACTCTGAACCTAGCGAAAATAATTTGAGATAATTCGATGACTAACTTCATAGTATTGCTAAGTACATTTCCACTAACTTTATGAAAAAATAACATCAAACGTCCTCTCTTCTAGGAAAAGTAATTGTAAATTCGTAATTTTTCAAAAGAGAAAATCTTAAATAGCATTGTTTATTTTTCCAAAAGAGAAAATCTTAAATATCATTGTTTATAAAGTTAGTGGAAATGTGAAGCCATAATATCAATAGATGAGGTTGTAGACTAATTGATTCTGGAAGGAGCTTGGCGCACTAACAAGATAATATTCCTAGTTATTGATACGATAAGACCTGGATGTCTCCAGTGGCCGCCGAGAAGAGCTGCTAGCCAATGCTCACTTGATAATTAAGTAATAGCCGACAAGATGGCGACCTTATCGCTAGTTCTCTCACGTCGGCAGCTGGTTTTTTCAAAGAGATCCACAACATGTGTCGACACGGCCTCTCACTATCGAGCCTTTCTAACAACTACTTTTATATTACTATTATATTCATATATATATATTGGGTTTGGGTGGCAAGGGAGTTTGTAATGAAAGGAGTGATATCTGGTTCGGGCTAGATCGGTTACGTGTGGAACATTAAGGTCTTTATGTATGCTTTTATTTGTGACAAAGCAAGGAGCATTGAGGATTTTGGATTGCAATGATTGGATACGAGAGGAATTCGAAGGTTTAGTGGAGCCCCAAAGCTCAACTCCATTTGTCCAGATTGGCCTTATTACAGTCATGTAGATCAGTCTTTTGTAATGGATTGGAAGTTTAGACAGTTTGCCTGGTAAATGTTGTAATAGTCGGAATCGACGAACAGTTTCCTGTCTTTTCAGTCTTGTATGAGGAATTAGATCTGAATCTTGAACCATTTTATTTTACATTTTTAAACAATTCCCCCCCTTCATTCGTTGTTATACGCTTCCAATATTCAACTTCTCCATTTTCAACCATCTTCTGTTCTCCCAATTCCGGAAAAATAACAATAAAATGTTTTAAATAAGATGTAGATAAAAAATAATATTTAACATAAATATTATTGGATTATTTAAAATATTTATTAAGATATATAAGTATATTTGTATTATAACTAGCTTTAATTTAAGTGCTAATAACATCTGTACGTCTAATGGTTTTGGAGTGATAGTTTTCTCAAAATAAATTGACTAACTACTAATTTTTCATTGCATTTTTTATGTATGTAATTTAAAAAGTTATATCTCAGGGACTATTTAATGTAAATAGCTCTATTAGGGTTCATGATTTAGAAAATTTACTCTACTTTAAATGATGTTCTCTTACGTTCTCAGGTATTGTTGATAGTTTGAAAGATATAGAGTTACAAATGAAATATTAATTTTTTTTTTAACGTTTTGAAACAGCTATCATTTTTTAATCCTCCAAAACTATATTTGGCAGACTCATATTTTGACTAGTAATTGTAGATAGTTTTCATTAAAGTATTTGGAATTGGGATAAAATAGCTGATTTTTTTCTCCTATTGGACTATATCCTCGCCCGATCTATATATCTATATATCTGGAATTTTATTCCCTCCTTCATTTTGTTGTTGTTGTTCTACCCTTCCAATCTTCAAATATCACTTTCAACCACCTAATGTCCTCCTCATTCCGGAAAAATAACAATTAAAAGTTTCATATAAGATGTAAATAAATGTAGAGAGAAATAATATTTAATGTAAATATTATTGGATTTTTTAAGCAATATAAGAATATTAGTATTATAATTTATTCCATTTTATTAGAATTATATCCTTAAGATTTATTAATTGTTAAAGAATTTTTTTTATGTTGGTTTATTTATTTATCTTGTGTATTTCATAATTCTGATTTTTGTTTAGACTTGTGAATATGTATATTATCAGTAATTGTACCTTTTTTTATTATTATTTTTAGTTTACTTTTATTTGATTCTTTTTCGTTTTTTTTTCTATTTTTATTAGAAGTTAGTCACCTTATGATTTATAATATAATATATAGTTCTATTTTTACTTTATGCATTCTGTTAATTATTGTTGTTTATTTTTTATCTAATCAAATTCGTAATTATAATTATACTTACTATGGTTTATAATTTTTATAGTGAAAATTTTATATTTTACTTTAAGGCTCTAAAGTCTAATTCTGACACTTGTAATATTATTCTAATATCAGTCCTATTATAAATAAATATTATTATTATTATTATATATTGCTGATACGGCCCTGGTCCCAAAACGTCGTTCCAGAAAATTGCAGGACTACTGGAGTTTTGCATATTAAACTTTTGAAAGTTTGCCTGACCTTTACCATCAATATTACCTAAAAATTATTTTTCGGAAATGTCTCAACATGGATTTAAAATATATTTCTTTTAGATACATCATAAATCTTCCTGCAATCCAGCCATAAATATTATATTTCCAAATTATCAAATATAAACCAAATTTATGTATCAAAAACAAAAAAAAAAAAACAGATATTTTATCTATATTATATTTTTTATGTAGACCAAGATTTCGTTTACGTCAAGACAACATGTTAACAGTTCCAATGGATCGACCCGGATTGGCCTTTTTATTATTCGAAAGTCCGACTCTGTGGACATTAAAAGTAATAAATCCCATCATTTTATGACTCATCAATAATATTTTAGAAACTCGGTCAAAATTGGCCTAAAAATTCTGTGTATTAGTCGTGTTTTATTCATTTTTTACGAGACGACAGTTGTGAAGTTTTGATGAAAAAATATCCCGGGAAGTGCGAAACCTGTTGAAATGTTTTGAACGCCAAAAGGTCACCGGTCAACGAGGGGGGCATTTCTTCTGGAGGAAGTTCTCAGAAGTACTTTTTCAAAGCTTGTAATCGTTGAAGATATTTTTTAAAAATGGAAAATATTCCTGGAACGGTTTGGAGAAGAATAAATTTAATATTTCATAAAATTCCGCTACCTTGGACTACATTTGGACAAACGATTAACCTGGAATCCTCACACAAGACTGAAAAGACAGGAAACTGCACGTCGATTTCGACTATTACAG
>NW_027111176.1:508772-509600 GCF_000696795.3 Halyomorpha halys | reverse complement strand
CTGATGAAGACCTGAAACTCAGGTCGAAACGTCGGCATAAAATAAATAAATATGGTTTTGTTTATTTATGTTGTTCTTTGCTGACCGCACCCCACCGACAAACTTCTCCAAGCATTAATCTACGGTCAACTATCTACGCCTCATTATTATAATGTACAGTTGTAAATAGCAATAAATAAATATTTAAAAAAAAAATTCATAAAATAACTAGTTCGTTAAGAGCCTTCGAATGAAGCATTAAATCTAATGATGTGACTCACAATACTCAGAAGGTTAGAAGAGGAACATCGCAAAGGTTGAATGACTTAACAGTAGATATTTTCGTTATAAATTCATCGTAATTAAATTAAATCTTCACCACTACAAATCATGATGGTTCAGGGGCACAGTAATTTATAAGGAAGTCCTGTTATTATACCAAAGGTTGTGCAAGGTGGTGATTTGATCAGAATCAAGCGAGACTACCATATTTTCACTGAATTAAGTATACCCACTTCATGAATTTGCATGTACCTCGGAACCCACAGGGTTGACTCATGGCTACAGTGAAACAATCCAGTACAGGATTTTGGACTGTAAGGATTGGATTCTGGAGTAATTTGATGGTTTAGTAGAGCCCCAAAGCTCAACTCCGTTTGTCCAGATAGGCCTTATAATAGTCATGTAGATCAGTCTTTTGTAATAGATTGGCAATTTAGACCGTTTGTCTAGTAAATGTTGCAATAGTCGGAGTCTACGAGCAGTTTCTTGTCTTTTTAGTCTTGTATGAAGATTCCATGTCAGTAGTTTGTCGAGATGTAGTCTTAAGTAACGGATCTGTTCGACAAG
>NW_027111176.1:505451-506444 GCF_000696795.3 Halyomorpha halys | reverse complement strand
TTAATATCTTGCTTATTCTTTTAATTATTTTCTATTTCATTAATCAAAAGTGTATTTAAATTAATTTTTATTTTTTTTTTTAATAACTTTATTTAAATTTACAACTGTATATTACAGAATACATTTAGTAAATATGGTCTTAGATAAAATGGAGTGTTACAGGCGTGTAGAGCAACTACCCACTGGTAGCACTCTAATGACATTTTACATTAGCTGGTCTCGTGGCCATCGTCTTTTCGAATTCTAATTCAAAACGTAGAAGTAAACAATAACATGAAGTTTTGGAAGGAAAGGTTATGAAGCAAGTTGCTCAGAAAATCCGCTAGGAGATATATATATATAATATATATTAATATTTATCCAATGATAAATATTACAATCTGCTACTACTTACCGGGCTTATTACATTTATACCAAAATTATAAAAGAAAAAAAGATATAACTCTCTAAACCTTAGGAACCCCGAGCCCACCACTCTATGAGGAGTAGAGCAAGGCCCTTCGAGATCCCAGCACCTCATTGGTAATGAGCCAGTGGAGGCTGAGTAAGTGCGCTAGAGTATATAATGATTAATGGAAGCAAAATCATTAGTTTGAACTATATTGATGTATTTTCATTTATTTATTTATTTTTTTTTTAAAGGAACTAAGTTTATGTTATAAAAATATAAATTAAAATGAATTTCAAGAGCCAAATTGTTTTACTTTCTTTTGTTTTATTTTTTTTTTAAGAACAGAAGTAATAATGAAATGACGAACCATAAAAGTATATATTAATATTTAGCTAATGATAAATATTACAATCTGCCACTACTTATCGGGCACTATAATAATGATAAATGATTACATTCATACCAAAATTATAAAATAAATAAAAATAAATATGAAATAAATAACTCTCTAGATCTAAGGAACCCCGAGCTCGCTCTATGATGAGTAGAGCAAGGCAGTAGATCCCAGCGCATCTCTCAAATCGTCATTGCTAATGAGTAAG